>NW_009925221.1:4304-14061 GCF_000696875.1 Nestor notabilis | reverse complement strand
TATATATATATATATATATATTTCCAAAAAGACAGATCTGAAGACATCAGGAAATGAGAAAAACCAACATATCCCCTGATAATATGTTCTACTAGTTAACTGCTGGCACTCTTTTCCTGTTTCTTATTACTCGTTTCAATCTGTCTGGTTTCTGATCCTAAACATTAGTTCCTGTTATACGTTTCGAGAGTAAATCAAAATGCCCTCTAGAATAGTACCTGCTTTCTTTTCAGAATGTGGGGTATGGTAATTAAATCTCTTCAATTTGTCTTGGTTTTGCAGAAAGCTGGGGTTTAGTGCTCTTGCTGCTGGGGGAGGAAAAGCAAATCCCATCCCTTCCCTTGCAGCTGGTTCACGCTGTCCCCCTCACACCCAGCCCTGTAACACAGCCTGGTTCCATCGAAATAAATAAACTTTCTTCCTGTTGCCTCTGAGTTGCTATCAGTTTGCAGTCTGCTCACCACATGGCTCTATGGATGTCTGGTGCTATGTTGAGAAGGCTGGAAGTGTTCCAGGTGAGATGATGTTGCAGCAGAGTCCCTTATCAGGGATCAACCTGCTGCTGAAGCCTTCTGCTGAGGCATGCTTTTCCAGCCCCCAAAAGAAAAGCAAGAGGATGCAGTGTTTGAGTGTCTAACACAACCAATCTTGTCTAGAGTGCTGTGTAAGAAGCAAGAGCAAGTTATCAATAAAAATGAAGTTGTCAAGCTTTCTTGAGTGTGTGAAAGTGAAAAATGCCTTCCTTGCCTGACAAGAGAATGGTTTTGCTTCCTTGCCTTTAAAGGGCCACAGCTGCTCACTCTGAGGGCAGAAACATAGGAAAAGCAAGTGCATAGTGCAGGTGGACACCCTGTCCCTCTTGAAGGGCTTGGTTGATAGGGAGAGGGAAAATGCTAAAATGCCTGAGAGAAACGTTTCTGCCAAGATGAACCCAACTGAGCCAAAGGCAAATTAACTTACAACAACTCAGTTAAATTAAAGCACATATAAGCTTTAGCTACTGGTGGGAAAATACAGGAAGATCTTTGTTTCTACACACACTCATTTTAGTCAAAACAATCTGGTTTAGCAAAAAGGCTTTTTAATAAGCCAGGAAAAGCTGTGTTGATAGAAATGGGTGAAGGTGCATTTACAGGAGGGCTGGTGCAGTGGCAGCCTTCAGCAGAGGGTGGAGAGCAGAGAGCAATGAACTGCCTTGCACAGTTGTGGCTGATAAGGTACATGGATGAAACTGATTGGATTGATTAGAGTCTTATCCTTACAAGTTACACTCCTCCCTAAGAAGGAATTAGAATTCCTTTGGACCAGCTGAATACCTACTAAGTGATAACCATTTCTTATGCTATTGTATGCAATTTAATGAAGCTGTAAATGTTTCACGCTTTGTATGACTCCCCATCTCCTAGTTTTAGCATAGTAAATGTTTTCTAGGTGAGTTCATGCTGTATCATGTTTTGTATATTTAAAAAATGCTCAATTTTTTTCAAGGCTATTGTAGGAAAACAGAGGTTTTGAGTAAAAAGCCTATGATTTCCATATAAACAAGATAATTAAAATGCTAATAATTACAAGAGAGGATATTGAGATAGTCAAACTCAGCTAGCCTGTTGAAAATACTAACCTTGCAGCCAGAAATAGAATTTCTAAGGTTTAAGATGTCAGTGGGGTTTTTAGGAGGTCACTCATATTTCCCAAGGTTTATTTTGAAACTGTACCAGTTTGTCTTAGCTCAGGGTTTGACAGTGGATCAGCACAGACTGTTTATGTAGATGCCAGAGTCACCAGTTCATCATTAAGTGGCAGATAAGCTACTGAGGAAAATATTCTAATGGGTGTCCCAGGGTGGGCCTCCAGTGTAGCTCTGAAAACAGACAGAACCAGGTGTGATTGGAATCAGGATGCTGTAGTGGAGGGAGCCTGTTGTGATGAAAACATGAAGTAGAGCATGGTTGGGAGGTGTCACACACACACACCCCCCCATCAGATCTCTCCCCTTTAGCCAAGCTGGCGATGCTGAGCATAGACATTGAGCAGAAGCAGGTGAAGAATAATCCAAGAAGAATTGATTTTTTAAATTTCCTGAGACAATACACTGGAAGGTCCTTGTGGAGAAATGACTTGCAAGACCATTGACAATTCTTCTAAATCTAGGTCCTGGAGGGCCAGGAGGCAGAACTGCAGCCAACTATCCAACTGCTGCTGCAGCCAAAGTGGATGCCTGCTGCACCCTTAAAAGAAACATATGAAAACTTCAATATTGGTTTGTTTTCAACCCAGAGAGAAGATGGTGCTAGGCCCTGGTCCTGGCTTGTCAGGCTAGTTATCAGCTTGTTATGAGAACTGACTGTGTGGAGCACCTGGGACCAGGTGCTGTTTATTATGATTCCCAGTTCAAGTGTGAGATAGCAGCAAAGGCTTTGAAAATAGTCATGGGTTGAAAGCAGGGAAGGGAGAATCATAAACAACTTCCGACTAATTGAAAAAGTGTAGCCTTGAGAGCTGGGAAAAGACTGCTTTTGCCTTAGGGAAGGAAGAAGCTGCTTAGCAAAGGGAGGGGGAACAAACCCAGGCAGGGATGTGATAAAAGCATGTGCCATAGTCTGGGGAAAGTAACCTCCTTTCACTGGCAGCCTTGCAGCATCCTGTTCAGAGGCAGACACCAAGGGCTGGCCACTAGTGAGAACTACAACAGGCTTAGCGGGATGGGCCGGGGATGAAAGAGGTGCCTACTTCAGTTCTGACTGTCCTTGCTGAAAAGCTCAGGGGCCTGAAAACACCTGTGCCATCACAGGTCTTATGTGCCAGTAGTGATTGTGCAGCTTACTGAATGCTCATGGCTAATTTGGGACAAAGGACTGGTTGATTTGAACATGATACTCACATGGATCATCAAGGGGGCTTGGACAAGATGATCTTCATCTGTCCCTTCCAAGCCGTTCTATGTTTAAGAACTAATACGTAGTGATAATGTTCAATAGTGTGAGAACTACTGGCATGAAGATTGTCCTCAATGAATGCCAATATAATAAAGTTGTTTTAAAGCTTAAGATTGTATGATTTATCAGTCTAATCACTCGTGTCACAGTGATCCATTTCCCTTAAGGCTGTGTGTATATTCAGTTGCAACTGCATGTCTGCACTTGTTCCTCAGCGTGCATTTGGGTGCATTCTGCCCAATGGGAGGGTGAAACAGAAGACATAAAGGAGTTACAAAGGAGTTAAAGACAATAATTATAACCATAAAGGAAGCGAGGCTTCATTACTTCAGTTATTCAGGACATACTTGGCTTGTATCAGAGCTTTAGGGTATTTTTTATCACCTACAGAATACTAAATTTCTAGGAGTGCTAAAAGCAGTTCTGGGCCTATATTCTGTTTGCAAGGTGTCTGGATGGAGGCAGCTGCTTCCATATTTCTTCCAAGTCCTGCCTCTAAGTGTCCGGAGATTTAAGTGTGCATCTATTCTTCCACTGTTTGACTTACCAATTTAAGTTTCCACTATGCCTGAAGATATTTAAGATTTGCAAAAAGCAGGTTGATTCCTTTGAATGCTGTGTTGCGTTTAGCTGCCTGATTACCCTGTGACTTGGTCACTAGGAGTATATTTACATGTAATTGCTACAGAGTGACTCCAACTAGCACAAGTATACCTGAAACCACTTTCAAACTACCCAGACCAGAAATCTCTAGCAACATAGCCCCGCAAAACAGAATCTGACAAGGTATATTTGCCTGTCTGAGCCTGCACCATGTACATTTAGGTACCTGTCTGCATTGATATGTGGCCTGCAAAACTGGTATGAGAGGATTTTGCCTAAATTTAACCAGTTTCTGGCCATCTGTATCTATACTGTGCTCACTTGTACTCAGCTGAGTTAGTAAGGGCTTATTGCAAGGAGAGAAGGCTTCATTGGCTAAAGTTTTACAGGAGCCTGTCCAATGTCTGTGGGGATTCAGTGTTTTCATTCAATCTATATAATGATGTAAAAGGTGTACTTTGTAGAGTATGTTTGTTAAACTATTGTGAATTTGGGAGGGATGGTGAACAGTGGAGAAGAGGGCTGGAGTTAGAAGTTATCTTGAGAAAGTGTCAGGAATGCAGTAAGGAATGGTACAGAGGATTGCAGTGAGTTAAAGGAATGAGCTGCAAAACTGTCAGTTGGAGAACTACTATTCAGCAATAGCTCTACCAGAAATGATCCGCAGGTTATAGTAAATCTCTACTAGAAGGAGGGAAGGGAGAGATGTGGGGTGGGAATTCCGCCCTCCTGTATGAGGGGCAGTTTATCCTGCAGGTGTGGGGATAGATGCTTCTGCTCTACATGGGGCCAATGTGGGAGTATTGTGCACAGGTTTGCACTTTGTTCTTCAGGAGAGCTGTGAATCACTAGAGGGAATTCAGAGGAGAGCAATTAGTGGTGGGCTGTAGCAATAACTGATCTTTCTTAGGTGGAAATTGCTCCAGCCAACCCTGCGTGCTGCCCAGTTCTGTGCGTTTCTAGCAGGGATTTGGCTTCAGATCCAAGAAAGGCTTATGACTCATCTCAGCTATCTGATACAGGCCAGTGTGGGGGAGCTTGCTGGAGTGCTAGACTAGGGGGGTGTAAAAAAACATACTCCAGGAAGACGAGACATAAACTGCACTCACTGGCCTATGCCTGTAAAGAAATTAATGTCATGAGATTTAATGGGAATCTTTATGAAATGGGAAGTTTAGTTTAAAGAAAACTTATTTCACTCGCTCATTGACACACATTCACATTTTCACACCCACATATTCAATGGGCTGCAAGATATATGTCAAAGCTCACAAGGATCACTTGTGCAAAACAAAGCATGAGCTGTTGGCTGTCAGATCCTTGCTCCATCTTTTAGGTTCCTCTTGATCATGCTTGGTCTGCTTTTTGAGCTGGTATGAACCAATTTTTGGAAGGTCTTATACTCCCTTAAGAAGCCAGAAAGTTATTGCAGTAAATTTTTTTACTCTTAAGAATCTTGCTTCTTCCTCCATAAGTCTTAGACAAGGTGGCTGCCTATTGTCTTTGTCTCACTTTGAGTATCGTTATAGTCAGTTTGCCTTCCCGTTAGGACAGCAGAAAGTAGTAACACATAGAAGGTGACACAAACTTGTCACCATCCTCCTGTTATTGGAGCACAGGTCTCCTGATAAGTTCTTTCTGCTGTGGCTTTATCAGAGCACAGGCTTCACGATGTAAACATCTCATCCATCAGTGCTTCAGTTTGATTGCTGTTGATCATGTTCTTGGTTGTCAGCACAAGCCACTCTTCCAGCCCTTGCTTGATTAATAGCTTTTGCTGGTGCTTTCCTTCATATCAACATTAGTATTGCTGCTATGAATCTCTGCATTTCTATCTGAATGCCAGCCTTCCTGGAACAGGTAGCTGGATGTGGTGTAGCAGTTTGTAGGTGAGAGATGACTCTTAGAACTGGTGTAGGAGGAAACAGTCCTTTCACAGGCTGTCCACAAAGCTTGCTGAGACTGAGAATGCTGAGAGACTCTGAATTAACACAAATGCAAGCTCTAAGTGCTAAGCGGGTATTGGCTTTTCCAGTTTGCTGAGTGCCCCTAACTAGTTGTTCTACTAGAGTAATCATGTCCGTTTTCTGAAAGCCAGCTGGTATCCCAGGCCTATTTGTGATAGCAGCAAAATAAAAACCAAACCAAGACTTGACACCTGCACCGATCTCACAGCCCAGCTTGCTGGCCTAACCTCTTTTTCTGTTGACATCTCTTTCCTGCTTTTCCAAAGCTTGTCCCTCTCTCATCAATGCCATCCATAAGGCTTCTTCCTCAATGAAGCGACAAGTCTGCAGTCCCCTGGTTCTGCAGACACTGCTGGTTACTAAAGAAAAAAGTCCCTTAAAAAAGATTTGCTAGTACTTGCCACTTTTGATATATTTGCCTTCCATTTGTTCACTCACAGACATAGAACTTGGCTAAAAATAGTAGTAAGTCAGTTTAAGGGGTTTTGCTGACTGATTGCATGTCTTGATTTTGAAATACAACGGTGTTTGCTCATTTTGGCCAGACATCAAACGTCCTGTGTCTGCTTACTTCTGATGGAGGCTGTGACTCTCAGTTCTCCTGACCCAGCAGGCATTTCCCAATTAAATACTTTGAAGGCTGAACAGCCCCCAGCTTCATTTGATCTGTGATTGCAAGAAAGAAAGAATACTTGAGGCTGATGTAGGGATTTCCTCAGTCTTTGGAAATGAGAGATTTTTCTTAAGAGTATCAGAAAAGATATCTTTTCTGATAACACCATAACATAGAATCATAGAATCATTTAATGGTTTGGGTTGGAAAGGACCTTAAGATCATCTAGTTCCAACCCCCCTGCCATGGGCAAGGACACCTCGCACTAAACCATGTCACCCAAGGCTTTGTCCAACCTGGCCTTGAACACCGCCAGGGATGGAGCATTCACAGCTTCCTTGGGCAACCCATTCCAGTGCCTCACCACCCTCACTGTGAAGAACTTCTTCCTTCTATCTAATCTAAACTTCTCCTGTTTAAGTTTAAACCCATTACCCCTTGTCCTACGACTACAGTCCCTAATGAAGAGTCCCTCCCCAGCATCCTCATAGGCCCCCTTCAGATATTGGAAGGCTGCTCTGAGGTGCCCACACAGCCTGCTCTTCTCCAGGCTGAACAGCCCCAACTTTCTCAGCCTGTCTTCATACGGGAGGTGCTTCAGCCCTCTTATCATCCTCGTGGCCCTCCTCTGGACATGCTCCAACAGCTCCATATCCTTTTTATGTTGAGGACAAAATAACATTTGAGTGCAGGAAGGGGAGAGGGGTCTGGCAACTTGATTAGCTAACTGGATTTACCAACTAAAATTTCTGCGCATGTTATACTGAAAGCAATTTGTTCATGTTGTGGAGAAAAAGCCAGAGAAACACTGATAAGCTGTTGAAGAAAACATCTTTCCTTTGACTGCTGGCAGTTGATGACTGCCCCTCAATGTTATTTGGTTTTGTTTGACCTTGTGTGATTAATCTTTGCAGAAACAACCAGGGATTAACAGGATGTTTACCAAGAATATAGCACTGCTCTTCTCCAAGAGACATCCTCCACAGAAAGGGATCATCAAGGAGAGGAGTTTGCTTTGGTGAATGTCAACATGATAGATGTCTGCTGAAGAAGCCACAGGTGAAGGCCATTTCCATTTTTAATTTGCTTAAGATGTAAACCAGGCTACTTCTAGTGGTGGTGACAGAGGAATTTTGTGCATGTGGTTATATGGCTCTTGACTATGCAGTTTGAGAGTGCTGGCACTCACAACTCTGAAAGGCTTGAATAATTAGAAGTAGGGTATAGGAGAAGTAGAACAGGTGAAACTTAACTGACCTACATTGATGCAAAGTTTTTTTTGAAAATCACTATAGGAATGGCTATGTATGTCAGTAAAATGATTAGTGTCTATTAAAAGGAGTGAGCAAACTATGTAGTGATTAATAAATATGTATTAATTTAGTAGGAATATTATGGTACACAATATTGCTATATTTCCTGTATATCAGCAAAATGATTAGTGTGTGTTAAAAGGAGTGAGCAAACTATGTAGTGATTAATAAATATGTATTAATTTAGTAGGAATATTATGGTACACAATATTGCTATATTTCCTGTATATCAGCAAAATGATTAGTGTGTGTGTTAAAAGGAGTGAGCAAACTATGTAGTGATTAATAAATATGTATTAATTTAGTAGGAATATTATGGTACACAATATTGCTATATTTCCTGTATATCAGCAAAATGATTAGTGTGTGTTAAAAGGAGTGAGCAAACTATGTAGTGATTAATAAATATGTATTAATTTAGTAGAAATATTATGGTACACAAAGCCCTGACAGACGATACTTTCTACACATGTCCCCTTGACACATCAGTGCAATGCTGCCAGCTTTTTGTCCAGTCAAAAGAGGGAACTAGTGTGTTAGTTGAGTTCCTGGCTAGAGATGCCAATTGCCTGGGTGAAACAGGCTCTGAGAGAAGAGCAGATAATCTTGATCTTGATATGTGAAAACTCCCCACTGATGAAACTATAATTGCAGTTGAAACAGGTACCATAAATATTCTCTCCAGATGTTCACCTAAATGAAAATGCAGTCTACTCCTCCGTGAGCTGCATGACAAGATATCAGTGTCTGCTTGGTAAAGGAGGTGTAAATTAGTTCCTGAAATGCTCAGTAGGGATTTTGCTGAGCATCTGATCTGATAACACCTGGGAATTAGGGGGAAAGGGGGAGGTTCTCCAGAAAGATGGAAGAAAAGGAAACTGGGAATGCCAGGGAATGTCTGTATCTGAATTGTACTGTAATTTGTGGCTGTACTGAAACCACACAGCAAATTGGTGAAGGAAACAAAGAGCAGCTGAGGCAGGCACAGCCAGGAAGCTGGGTGTGGAGGTGCCTGGAAACATAGTACATCAACTTGATGAGTTTACACAGGCTTAGCTCAGACATGCTTGTGTGAGCTGCAATGATGCTTCTAGCTATATGCTCAGTTATACAATTCAGTCAGAGAAAGCCAGCCTAAGTCTAAAGAAAACATTCTTATTCTGTTTTCATGAATGAGTGGTTTTCTACTTAAAAAACAAACAAACCCATAGCACTCAGTAGTCCGCTTTACATTTTCAGTGCAGAGAGTAATGGCTGCCTATAGCAGAACACTTCCACATCTGTGGGTTTTATCCCTTCCACCAGCTCCACAACTTTTTTCAGTATCTATGTTCTCCCAGGAGAAACAATGGAAAATCTTCTAAACATTTCCTGTCTCTATCCATTCCTTGCCATATACACATTCAAATGTCATCTGTTTTCTGTTACTTCCTAGCTTTCCTTTTATCTGCCACATAAAATGATATATGAATGAATTCTGAGACAAAGCCAGTCTTTGCTTCCTGCATCTCCCTCTCTCTGCAATTGCAAGGGTAAACTAAAGCAATGCTGTGAAGGACAGAAAAACTCATTATAGCTGTTCAGCTGAAATAAGGGGAAGCTTGAAAGCATGACTAATGAGTACCTAGGTTACTGGCTAACATGCAGGTATCTGTAGCCATCAAGCATCACACTGTCAGACAGCAACTGTAGTAGCATATGGTAGTGTGTGGGATATACCGCATGAACTGTTAGTAGCTAAGCATTAGGTATAGCTCGAAAGCATGATTAAAATATGTGTAATGAAAATAATCGGTGCAAAAATGTTTGGTAGAAGATGATCACAAGCAGGAAAATGCACCATGCAGTGTGGAAGAAATTATTTAGATGTCTATAAAGGAGAATGATGGATAAGAATCATTTGAGTGCTGAGGAGTTGAGGTTCCCCCCAGAGTGCATCATTATATTGCCAGCACACCACGTAGTGATTCCTGCTACTGACATGCATGAGCAGAGTAGTGGCATGCTGAGCTTTGTAGGTGAGCAGTGTTCTAGAAGATCCAGGTTTGGAGACAGATTTGGGAATCTTGCTGCAAATTGTAACCAACTGTGTTCATAGTGGCTGGTGGGAAAGAGCTGCCTATGCTGTGCATTGGAGGAACAGCCTACAGTGTACCTGGAGCACTCATATCTCAAATCCCCCTTATGAATTGAAACAGGCTTTACAGCTCTACAGGTACATCTAGATGTATATGGATGGAGAAATAGTTAACAGAAAGCAAGGAGCTGGAAAGAGGAAAAATACATACTGAGAGGTAGTGTGCAAAAGTGTCCCAGGGATAGTAA
>NW_009925221.1:0-4273 GCF_000696875.1 Nestor notabilis | reverse complement strand
AGCCCCGAAGCCAGGAGATCCTGCTGAATCCACAGGAACTGCTGATCCTAGGACAGAGTCAGACGAATCTCTACAAGGCCACCAGCACACATGCCATCAACAATGGGTTGTGTAACTGAGGCCACATCCAAGAAGAGGGTGGTGGTTAGATGCTGACAATGATTACGGGATTACACGTGCATCTGCAGAAACAGACGGACTTTCTGAGCATTGACCCTGGTACATCAGTATGAGCCTCTGTATCTGAGAAAACCACTCTGGTCAGCTTCCCCTTCCCTTCTGGGTAACGATGAGTGATTGCATGTGTGTGAATCATGAAAGAATAATTAAATTTACTGTCTGGATAATGATCTGCTATTAATAAGTCTACTAAAACAGCTTAATAAAATGAATGTTAAATAAATATTGGCTGATCTGTTTTTCCACAAACTTGATCCTGTAACAGGGAAAAGGCAATTTACAATACTTAAACTCCAAGGGGAGAAAACTGATGATAGCTGGTTTTGCCCTTACCTGTCACTCCCTGTGGTTCCTTAGACAAATCTTCCTTTCGCAGCCTCATTTACGTGTGTTTTCTGCTGTTCTTGTACTTAATGTTCTAGGGGAGTTTCACAGTCGTCTGACACTTTGAGAAGCTATCTTCTATTTTCGCTCTGATTCCCTTGAGGTAGCATAAGGTCAATGATTTTCCACTTTGATGTGCCTTTGGTAAGGTCAGGCATGTTGAAACAAGGTGGAAATAAGCAGATATAATGAGACAGAAGGTCCCTAGAATGAAAAGAAACCACATGGTTAGGGTAAGTATTTCATATGGAGCTTTGCAACTGTCATGTTATAAATCATCCAACCATGGGTAGAGGTTCATGGCTTATGGTAACCATCCATGTGCAATGCACCTTGTGTCATATGCAACCTCCTTTGTTTAGACCAGGGCTATAAATCACCCCATGGAAAACTGTATTCTTATCACAAGTTGTTTGAAGAGGAAGTTTGACTTAATGGTTGAACACAGGTTATAGCCTCTTCTGACAGCTGAGGCTGATCCCATAGCTATGGGTGTCCTGTATACCTAAACATACTTCTCCATGAATGATCTGCTGGTGCTTTGTGCATCGGCTGGGCATGGCCACTCTGGTTGCTCCTTTGCAACAATGAAGAAGAACCTAATACAGGTGGTGGTTGTAGTTGTCAGGAGGGATAGAAGCTGGAGTGTGTGTCTAAAAAGGTCCTTTCTGCCAGAGGAGCAGATATCTCCACAGAACCCCTTGGGTGAGGGATCTGTAGAGGGAAGAAACAACCTTCTTCCTTTCCTACAAACAAATCTGAGGTATTAACTATCTCTGTGGCTTCTGAAATCGAAAGCAAACCAAAACTGTTCAGGAAACAGTTGTGTTGGGCTTCTTGGTTTTTGGTTGGTTTTTTTTTCAGTATGATTTCAGCTGCCATTCCAAGACTACAGAGATTCTTTGTTTCTAAAGTACAGTAATTCTGCATGGTGGTTTTCTAGAAGAAAAGCTGAAAGTAGTGGTGTATTTAAATGAAAGTTGGACAATCCTGAAGTCCAGCTGTGCTTTCAAAAGCCTAAAGGCAATTTCTTAGAAATGGTGCTTTGATTTTGCTTCCTTTCTTTTTTTGACAAAAGCCTATGTGCCCTTTCAGATTTGGGGCTTTTAACTCTATTTAGAACACTTACATTAAAATATTACAATAAAGATCACATGGTGATGACTGATAAGTTTCAGATGGGCTGTGGCCAAATCACAGTTCTTCATCATGATGTAGCTGTGCTGTGGGCAACCATTTCCCAGTGGACAGTGCTTAAAACCTCCGCGCTCTGTGATACTTCATACTTTTGCTTGAAAGTAAAAGCATGAGTCATTCTGGAAGGCAATTAAGGAACAGATGAAATAAATAGCAAAGAATGACTTGCATAATATCCCAAGTATACTTCCAGATCTACTTGGAAAACCTTATCGAGTTTTCAGATTTGTATTTTCTCAAAGTTTCTGGTTATTTGTGAGTGTTCAGACTGTGCAATGGGAAAGACTGGTAGAAATGAAAATCAATAGCACAGGATTGAGTAGGAGGCAAATGATTTTCCAATCTCTTTGAAGCAAAGCATGAGGTGTCTTCTAAGTTCTGCTTTGTTTTGATGAAGGGGATTGTAAGCAGTGGAGTGCTCCCAAATTACTGGGGAAAGTGAGATTTCCTCTTTCTTGGGCATACTTGGTATCTGTGGTGATAGGAGTTATTCTAATTAAAATAAGTTTAAAAAGTAGTTTGAGTGTTATGATTACTTACTGATAGCTATACTTGTGTGCCTAATGATTACTGTGGCCTGTTTATTTGAAATTGGGGCCTGCTGTAGGGTATGTATTAGTTTAAACAGGAGTACGTGCACACAACCCTCCTGCTATGGGAGAAGGAGGGGAAGAAATCAAACCACAAACAAGCTGATATCATTACAGCTGTTGCACCTTTTTCTTTCTTCCCCCAGAGTCCTCAGTGTCACAATACCCTACCTTCTGCAGTGATTTATTTCAGATGCTTGTCATAAGCAGGTTATTATAACCAAGTTATTATCTAGGTAATTACTGCTTTATGTATCCTTGCTGTCTGCTCCAACTACTTCACCTTGCCATCAACAGTGCTGGAACTCAAGTTGCTGTTGAAGATGCTTGGTATCTCTGCATTTCCTGCAAACTTACCAATGCATTGTATCTGACTCTTTTGTAGTCCTTTGTAACTGTTTACATCTCCAGGTCATGTAACTGTAAAAATGCCTCTACGTCTATTGCAACTGTGCAGTGTTGCAGCCTTAACTGAAAGGTAAAGCACATGTTCTATTATTTATATTTCATGCGCTCCTTCCATGTGACCTAAAAATGCCTGTAATTTCTGGCTGACCCTGGGCATGAAACTTTGCTTTAACACTTTATTAGGCAGTAATTCAAATGCACACTATTGTCTTTTCAAGCAAATCTATATGACAGCAAGTCCAACTGTTCTTCATGTGTTGCTCAAGGAAGTTACATAAAGGCAATCCATGTTTATGCTTGGTGCATGGTAGGTCTTGAAGTGTGTTGTCAGGCAGTGACATCCCCTCCTGACAGGTTTCTTACAAACCTAACGGTCATAGATTGTCCCTGGGGCAGAGAGCTTGCAGCTGAGAACAGAATATGTGTGTAGGATGGGTTAAAGCAAGAAAGGAGCAAGATACATGATGTCATGGCAGCTAATGTTTTGCTCATTTGAGGTCAGGTTTAAGACATCAGAAACTACACAAATGAAAGCTTCTGAAAAACAGACTGAAGACAGGCCAGGATGAAAGGGAGTGATTTTCAGTGCATAGTACACGGCAGACTTGGACACTTCAGGCACTAAAAAAGCAATTTCCTGTTTTCACTTGTGCTTTCAGTTTCGCATTGCTGTCAGTTCTGCTTTGCAGACTTTCCATAGGCTAGCCTACCACTGGTATGGCGCAGAGAGAGACAGCAGATAGGTCACTCCTTTCCATTCAAATGAATTGCCTCCTGGTGTTTCTGGGTCCAGGAAAAATATCAGAAGAGTGGCCTTGGTCTGAGGCAAAGTGCTAAACAAAACCTCAAATAAAAACCTTGCCAAATCCCGACAAAACACATTGTAGCATAAACTGTCCCAGATAACCTTCAGAGCACGGTTGTGTTCTCTCTTATTTCTGCAGACCAAGGGCAGGATCTGGCATGTATCTGTGTAGTGCCTGCTTTTAACTGTTAAAGCAGCTACTGTGGAGACATTCTGATACCGCTAAGTTTTAGAGACTCATTACCCAAGTATGCACAGCACATTGCAGGTAGCAGTACTGGGGTGCTCTAAACTTGCCAATCTGGTTCTTCAGGTTGTCTAGTCCAAGCTTTTGACCCTGGGACACAATGTTTGAAACGTAATAGTAGAGCACATAGGGCAATTGCACAAAGGATGCATTTCGTGTGTGGGTTAACATAAGGTATTGAGTGAAGCTTCCGCAGCAGGCCGAGGGGGGAAGCACAGGTTTGTGTGCTGATTTGGTGGCGATGTGGGTGATTTCAGCGAAGCTGCTCCTTTTCTAATTTTGAAAAGCTGCAACTTCACCAAGCGGCCACGGAGACGGATGTGCGCTCTGCACTTCCTCACACAGGTACCAAAAGCCCCACGGCCTGCCGCCCGCTGCCTGTCCCTGGCCGCTTTCCTCACAGGATACCTCTGCTCGTGGAGGAATCCCCTCCCTGACCGCAGACTGCCCGGGACGAGAGGG
>NW_009925220.1:0-7538 GCF_000696875.1 Nestor notabilis | reverse complement strand
GCTGTCAGCCCCGGGCAGCGCCGGCCCCTCGGGGGCGAGTCTCAGAGGTGTGCGCGTTCGTGGTCCCACCTCTCCTTATGTGTCAGGTTGCTCTCGTTTCCTCCCTCTGTCAGTGTGTGGCTTCTTTTTATCCCCCCCTCTTCCCCCTCCTTTTTTTCCCCCCAAAGACAAACTTGCTGTCAGTGCACAGGTAAACCCCACAGAGCTTTCCCGTAGAGGCTACGCATTACAGGGGGATGAAATGTTACAGAACACGACAGCATATTATGCATTTCTCTCTCCCCTTTTAAAGGGCCTATTTTCTCAGCCAGTAAGTTCACATGTATAGGATGCAGAGTCATGTAAGCAATGTTTGCTTGTTCTTTAAAAATTTGTAGGTTTTTTGGGGGTGGTGTTTTGGGAGGGGAAGTGGGGACAAAATGGGGATACAACTGGAAGCAATGGCCTTTCTTACATTACATGCATGAGCTGATCTCTTTTTTTTTTTTCTTTCCTTTTTCACCCCAACTCCCATAATGCTTACAGCAAAAATATGTTTGTGATTCTGTATGACTGGCCTCTGCCTTTCAAAATGGGAGGCCTCTCTCAATCTTAAATATATTTATCAAACTTCTTAGTGAATGATAACTGCCACCTTTTTCTACCCCTGTACAGGCAGTGAAACTGCTGCCAAGTCCTTTTACCTTCTTGGATAAAGGGCCTCACAGTGGCAGCATACTGTGATCACCTGGTAGTTGCCAAAATGAGTTGCCTGGTGCCTTGCTCAGTGTTAAGGTAGTTTGTGGCCTCCGACTGTAAAGGCAACAGCATGTAGGAACAATGATCTAGTGTCAGAAGCTAGGGTGATACAGAGAAGATACGGACTGTTGTGTCACTGATCCAGAAGGAAAGCTCCTGGGGTGGGGGTGGGAAACAGCCACCATTTCCTGGGGCGTTACGCAGCAGTGTAGGCAAATCTTATGTAAATGAAACTGGTTGGTTTTCCTTTCTCTACTCTCCAACCTCATCCACACCCATACAGTGGTAAGTAATGGTGGAGTGATGGGGGCTTTTTTTAGGCATTAAAGATTGCATTAATTTTTTTTTTTTCCTCCCTCTAATTAGTTATAACGGGGTGGGGGGAGGAGAAGGAGAGGGAGGAAGAGTGCTACAAAAAAGAAAGTTATTTTTTGCATTGGGCTGTCCAAACTAATTTTTCACTTACGTGGATATCATCATGTGATTTCCCTTCTAAATCATTCTTATATCTTGAGAGGAGAATGAAGCACCAATTTACTTGATTTGCATCAGCTTGATTTGAAACTTTGTAAAAATGCCTGTTCTCTCCTTCTGTTACCTTCACTTTTAGCAGAATTCCTGAATGAAGCTACTGCTACCATATGTATCACTGTCAGCTTGAACAGTGAAGTTGCAGCCTGAAACAGAGAAATGAGAAGTCTCAAATGTTTGTTTTCTTTTTTAAATAAAAAATTACAAACTGATCTCTATTACCACAAGTTAACATTCATGATGCAGCACTGTAGTATAAAGGTTTTATTTCCACTTCCTTTCTGTACGTGGTGGAGCACATTTACATTTAACTCATCTTCTAGGCTCTCCTTGTGTTTTAGTCCCTGTGAAAAGAATGCTTTTGGTAATACCATTTTAAATATGCTTTTATATTTCTGGGCTGTATGTTCTCACACTCCATGCTTTCCAGCTTACAGGATAAACCGTAGTCTTTTTCAGTTCCCAATGATGTAGTGAAAGACAGCAGACAGCTATAGAGCTCTTTTGTGGCATAAACCTTTTATTTTATTTATTTAATTTTAATATTCTAATCCCCTATAATTGTAATGCAACTAAAGTTTAGACTTTAAATTCTGATGTACTTTCATAGGAGGGTGTGCAAGTCTTGGAACTGTTTGTTCACTTGGTATTAAAAATCTCCTTGGTACTCTGTTTGGAAAAGTGCTTTGCAGTGCAAATCTCTTGCTACCAATAAATCAGTAGTTAGCAGGACGAGCATTACGCAGAGTGGTATTTCAATGCTTGCATTATGAGCTGATGTCTATTCATTGTGCCAACCCAAATTCCAGTCCAGGTCTTCACGTAATGCAAATCGGATTATTGAAATCCAGGCTATGCTGATCTGGAACAGCCTGTCAGGATGTACTCAAGGATCTAATCTTAACTCCAAATTTAGTTTAAAATAGTAGTATTGTTCCTTTCCATAAGGCCTCATTCTCATTTTCCTCCTGAATTAACAGGCGAGCTAAACAGATTCTTACCTTGTTAAGAAAGTAGTGTTATGACTGAAGTAGTATTATGAGTGGCTGTACTGCCCAGGTGATTAGACAGCTCTGCAAAGTCAAGTAATTTAATTTTATTTATGTGTTTATTTGAAATGACTGCCTACCTTTTTTTGCAGATCTGATAATACAATGTCAACTGGAAGGGTACGAACAAAAAAGAAGGCATGTTCTTCAGACCAGTCTCCAGACAACCTTCCTCTGAGGAGTTCTGGAAGACAGGTATTGTTCATACTCTGGTATTTTTTAACTTCTTTTGGCATTTATTAAGCAAGTGGGCTTCATTGTGGGTAAGTTGGGACTTAGAGTAGATAACCAGAGAGAGGGAGAATTACTAATTCTGTGAATAAGTAGGCGAAGCGTATCATTTATGAACAATATTCAGAAAAGATAAATGCTTAGTATAACATGTAAATACTGGATGTGTTAAAAATACAACCACAGATTTCTGTACAGTCAGACAAAGCTGTCTGCTCGTCCAGACAAGGCCTAAATCAACACAATACACAGTACCTTTGAGGCCCAGAAGGGACATTTGTTACACAGCTTGTATCTGGAGTCCAAAAAAAGCTGCAAGCCTACGCTAGTATTTTATTTGAGGCGCAGATAAGATTGCCACTAATTAATATCAGTAAGTATATGAAGAAGAGATTTTCTGAGGAGAGACAGAATGGATGATGAGGCTTGACTCATTAACATGTGATGGAGCTTAAAATATGATTTAAACTGGGAGCTTTGCTTATAATTTCTCCAATGGATCAGCTAGACTAAGGCAAGACATTTTTAGCTTTAAATGATATTTCCAGCCTTACTGGTTATTTTTTCTTTTTTTTTGGTAGAAAAACTGACCTAGTTTGACAGCTGTTTCATGCGGCAGCTATTTTGACAATGGATACAAACATTTTCATTAATACCATTTTAACCATTTGATCCTACCCACAAGCTGCAAAACTCTCCAAATGCCATCTTCTAGAAGATGCATTTGTGTAAATTCTGGCCAGATTTCAACTGTTCTTTATTAGGTGAAGAAGAAAGCGGCTGAAGCAGCAGATGATGATGATGAAGCATCAGAGAAGAAATACAGAAAGTGTGAAAAAGCTGGATGCACTGCAACGTGTCCTGTTTGCTTTGCAAGTGCAGCTGAAAGGTTTGTTTCTTTTTATCTGCATATTCCATAGACTTTTCTAAATTTGCAGCTGAAATATAGAATTCCAACTTATATTCTGAAAAATCCCTTCATTTCTAAACATAGAGCAAGAATCAAAAGGTTCTTATAGGAGTCTTAAGATGCCAGGAGAGTGTCACAAGTTATTCCTGTTGTGGATAACTTTCTGCTATGCAAGTTGCTAATTCAGATATAGAGTATCTTAAGAATACATTTATTTATGCTATTAATGGTATCTTCTGCCTTGCTTCTGTGAAACTGAGAGCATATTAGTGTAATCTGAGAAAGCTGAACTTACTTTCAAGATGGAAAATGAAACCATCATTTACTGCAGAAAGTCTTTATCACTCTTGTTGGCATGCTTTGCATTCTGAGGTGAGATTCTGACCTTGAAATTTTAGGTTTTGGGAGACAGTCATACATATTTGAGCAATTTGTTCTGTAGTTGTTCATGGCTTTCTGTGTACAAGTCCATCTGCATTCTGAACCCTGGCAGGACTGAGATGCTGGCAACATGTATCTATAATAAGCAACGTGTTAGACCTCATTATGCAGTAGGCTCAGACAGTAATTATATAGCATTCCTCCCTTCCTGGTTAACTGAGACAAACTTTCCTTGTTTTATTTATTTCCCAATGATATAACTCAGTGCTTCATTTCTGCATGGATTGTTCTTTGGTTGCAGGAGGTTGATGTATCCTGGATGTTGGCATAGGAAAACAAAGTGTTTTGGCAGTTGTGTAAAAGGTGTAGGGGAAAAGCACCTGAGAGATGAGCATTGACGATTTTATCTTTTATTCAAGAAACAACAGTTAGTTCTTAGTCATCTTTTTGAATTGTTATCTTAATATTTTGATTTCCACCCCTCCCGCTCCCCAAAGTAAGTACTTTCAACATTATTTATTTGAGATGAGATCATTTCGTGGCTAGCTATTTCAGTCAGTAGCTTAAGTCACTGATTTTTACCTCGTGTTTTTTACCTCGTGCATTTATCTTGAACCATTTCGTAGAGTTTAATAAGTTTTGTAAGTGTAGAGCGATCGCTTTGTCTGGTGAATATAATCTTTGTTAATAGATATTTCTGAGAGTAATAAAGAATAAATGCCCAGAATATGTAACTGCTTCCTGAGGGTTTTCTCTCATTGGGTTAAAATCGGAGGCAACTCAGTCGTGAAAAAAATAGACAACATCTGTTTTGTGTTCAGATCTGCCTTTATAGTTTTGTCAGTTGTTCTGGGGATGGGATGTTGTAATGATTTATGAATGAACTGATCACACATACAAGGAAAATACTAATATAAATGATACCTCCCACCCCCGCCCTTATATCAGAACAAAATGGAACAAAGGAACTGTGAGTTCCTGTGGAGAGGAACTTTGTTGTCTTATAAATGTGCAAAATGCTTAGTGTGTCACAGCACATACCGTAAGAGCAAATGTATTTCATGTTCAGGAAATGTCTGCTTAAAGGGTATTAAGACAGGCTCAGCTGATCATTGTTAGCGAGAGGCTGCTGGAAGGCAGTCCAGCTATAAAACTGCACATTGTGTACGTTTTGCCTCCATTGCATCTGGTGTTGCTTAGTTTGGAAAATGGAAATGTTTGGGACAATTGAAATGATCTTATTGTTGTTCGTATGACTTCAGCGCCTTGTGCAATGACTTGAATGCACTCACGAATGTAACATAAAGCCCTGGCTTGTCCTGAATGTTTTGTTCATGTTCTAGAATGTGCTACTGCCAAAAGAAAGATTTTTTATTTTGTTTTTCCCCCTAAATGTATCATAAAACTATTTCTATGTCTCCTGTGTTACAGATGTGCTAAAAATGGGTATACATCTAGATGGTATCATCTTTCCTGTGGGGAACACTTCTGCAATGAATGTTTTGACCACTATTACCGAAGGTAGATTTGCCAATTAAGGTTGTGCTTTTTCAGTGCTTACTAAAATTTGGCAGTCCTTTCAACTGGTGAAACATCACATACGTAAGCATAATACAAAGACTTGTCCTCTGTGCTTGCTTTATTCAAAGTAAAACTTAGATATTGGTGCTAAAACTGCAGGTGTTGTATGGACTAATCATCGACTTAAACAGCAGCATGAGCAAAGTGGTTACTTTAGGCAGGCTGGTTTGTGTGCACAGTTCTGAAGCTTTTGTCTTTTTTAAAAACAATGTCAGAGAATTTCAAATGAGGAGAACAGTTTTAAGTAAATCTATTTTCTTTTATAAAGCAAATTCACTTTACAGTGTGAATTCAGGAATCCTTGCCTCTCTGTAACATCAAATCAGTGAGCAGATTTGACTCTTGCAGTTCAGTGGCCATGAAGACTGCTGGCCAGGCTCAGAGAGTGCATGCAGCTCCAAGCTCCTTCCCATTTGAGTGGGAGTCAAGTCCAGTCCAGCTCTGCCAAGACTTTCACGTGTTAATGTGCTCAGCAGTACCTGTGACTCAGCCCAGGCCTTAGATACCAGGAAGTGTGCTCATGATCAGAAAGACATAGTGGTCAGGATGCAATTTATTTCTATCCTAAGAACCATGACTCTCCTTTTTTTAATAGGAAAAATTTAGGGCTCTATACAGCCTTATTTGTCTGTCCTTCCAGAAAATGTTTAATTTTAGAATAACTGCTGTTGCTTAAAATTAACTAGATAATTGGTTTTCTGACTGCTTGCTCTTTTCTCTTTCTTCTTAGCCATAAGGATGGTTATGAGAAATACACTGCCTGGAAAAGGATTTGGACAAGTAATGGTAAAAGTGAGCCCAGTCCAAAAGCCTTCATGGCTGATCAACAGCTTCCATACTGGGTAAGATGAAGGGTGATTTATTTAATAGGGTATATTTCAATGTGATCTTCTGATGCGAGTTTCTGATGTTGTATGTTAAAGCAGCAGGGCAACTGAGTTTTTTTGTAGGGGTTTTCTTGTATTAGAGTACCGTGGAAAAGCTCAAGATAATAATTCTGATCAGCTTTTATGCTGTTGGTCTCCACACCCCACAAAGCACAACCTTTGGTCACTCTTCAGTGAGTGGCAGCTCAGGTGTGTGATGTTCAGGTAGAATAAGACTTGGCAGGGAAAAGGGAGCCATAAGTGTAAGTGTTAAAGACTTCCAAACCAGATTTTGTATTTCCCTGGTAAAGACAGCAGAAGAAGAGAGACTGGAATGTAAGGAATATTGTTGTGGTTGGGGGTTTTGTTTTGAAGTGGTGAAGAATGTGTTTTTGCAGTAATGCTTGCAAAACCCACTGAAGACTGTAGCAGATGGGTGTTGAATTAATTTTGGAGTTAGGTTCTGTAGAGAAATTCAGTCTTACTGGAGATGGGCACAAGGTTTCTGTATACCAAATGCCTTACGACCTGAGAATTACATGAAAACGAATTTAACGATTGTATTTGACAACTGTCTCACATCTCTCTTCTTTCCAATTGGTTAGTTATGCTTCATTAATCTTATCTGTAATCAGGCAGCAACAAGTAAAAACATGTTTGTTTTCTGACTTGTAGGTGCAGTGCACAAAGGCAGACTGTGGTAAATGGCGTCAGCTGACAAAGGAAATCCAGCTGACACCACAAATAGCAAAAACCTACAGATGTGGTATGAAACTGAACAATTCCACCAAGGTAACACAGAAGAATTTTGCTCGTAGTGAAACTAACAACAAGTTGATATTTCTTGTCTGCAGACATTAATTCCTCTTTCGCTGCTTAATGTTTGTAATGTCAAAATGATTGATGGCCTAGGGAGCTGCATGGTGACAGGCCTACATGCTCAATAAGCTCTAATTCATTTTCCAGCAAGTCTGTCATGGGGCTTTACAAGCAAACTTTCAGCTGTGGCATGAAATTAACTCCTGAAATTTGGAGAAGTCCTTATAGTGGCATAGAATCTATACAGTTAAAAATTTAACACGAAAAGACCGACCATATGAAGTTTTGAAGGGTCAGCACTTGATCTTCCATCTTGATAAAGATACTCTTAAAATAAATGAGAAACTGTCCTTTATAGTCAAGACTGGAAGAGTCTTTGGAAAATGTGGGATATTTCCAGAATTTTTCTATAAAATTCCTTCCCCCCCCCCC
>NW_009925219.1:19880-46942 GCF_000696875.1 Nestor notabilis | reverse complement strand
AAATATTTTATAATTTTTTAAAATCTATAAATAAAAATACGTATAAAACCCAAGTCAATCAATTATGATACAAAGAATGTTGAGTCATAACCACAGATGTCCTAGCCACAGTCCAGAGACAGCTAGCTTCTGGGAACTCAGGGAACATCTTCTGGGAACATCTTTTTTCCAATCAAGTTGTGTATACTGATGATCAGTATGAATATTCAGACAATCCTCTTATTATCCAGAGCACTCAAAGATTGAATATGTCAGATAATGAAAAAAAATCCCATCAGTATGGATGCTTTGGGATCACTAGAAAATGCAAAGCAAACATGTTTAAGCAACATAGGTCTATCAGCATTTGTTAACTTTAGGTATTCAAGGTGTTGGGCTTTGGATGGGCATATTAATTTACCTGCTTAAGTAACTAACATGATGTTATAAAGCAGAAGTTGATGTAGAATACGGGCATAAGTATTCTGATGGTGGCAATATGGAAAACAGATTGCTGGAGGTAAAGTTGATGATACAGCTGTCCACAGCCATAGCACTAACTGCAGCGCCAGTCAAAAATGCTTTGTTACTTCCAAGCCCAGTAGGAATCCATAGATTAGCAGCATGGACTCCAAAACTAGAACAAAACAAATGAAGCCCATCTGGCAGCCAAAGCCCTGGGAAGCACTGGACAGAAGCACACTAGCGCATCACATCCATACAGGTCTAACACAGTGCATGCGAGGCTACAACCACCTAGTCCTACCTGATTCAGGCTGACTTTGAGAACTTGGTGTGTCTGTATCACACTCCTAGGCTCCCTGCTGCACAGGATACATTAAGACCACCAGCACTGGTTCTCAAGACCAAGGCAGTTGGGAGTACAAAGCAGCAAGGCCAGCCTGCATGCAAGGCAAGGGCCCACGAATTGCCTTGAAAGCCTGATGGAGACCGGGTAGCAAAGCTGCTTCTGGACCTGCCCTGACACTCAAAGCCATAAAAAAAACCCCTTAAATTGTCCCTGCTGGACTCATGTTGGCTTTGCATTCCTCCTTTTGCCACAGTTAGTGGCTTATGAGATGGCCAAAAGGCACGAGCATACTGATTGGCGAATCAGTAGTCTCCATGCTCACTCTGATTTACAGGGTGGTTTACCCTGGGCCACCCTTGATTAGACATGGAAAAAGAGAGGTCAATTTAACACAACAAAGAAATTGGCTGTGTATATTTGTCTCACTCAAAAAAAAGGAGTGATAGAAAGAAAAAACTATCTTCTTTCAAAGGAGATACCCATACATAACGCTTAAAATAAGCAACACTGCTTACTTGTGGAGTGATTAACAGAACACTGACCTGTAACATGCATCTGGATACAACACCTTCAGGTACCTCAGGAAACTTCTGTCGCAGGTCATGTAAAACCTGAATATCAATTTGCTGGCTTCCTTGGGCCATTCGTATATTGCCTGGTCAGGATTGTTTTTCAACAGGCAGTTTTAGGCCTTAGTAAAGGGAGTACTCATCTCTTCTGTCCCAGCATTTTCTGGAAGAGGAAGGAAAACCTTAAGACACTAAAAGCAGGCACTTTTGATGTAACAAAAAAAACCACCCCAAAAACCAAATTGCCCATTATTGACACATCTCCTGATCAGTTTCCTTCTGTCTTGGTTTTTATATTGACATTATAAAATACATTCAGAATAAAAAAAAAGTTACTTGACTTATCAAAGTATTAAAACTCACAGTTTTAAAAGCAGCATTTTTACTTATTTAAAATACAAATAAACATGAAGAACTCCACATCAAAAAAAGGAAGATACTGTTTATTCAACTTTTGAGTGTACCCACATTCTTACCTTTACCATCACTGTTATTGTTTACTATCAGGATATTGTGGCTAGAAGTTCAGTGTTTCTAAGTTTCAGGTTTTACTACCACTAGTCTACTTGTTTTTCACCCAAAATCTTTAAGAAATAATTGGAGATTATGATCACAAGGAAATAACCTTATAGCATCTCAGGTTTCCCCAACTAATTCTGTTTCTCCTTTAAAGGAAATCACTAGAGTTATGAATAAAATAATCACCACATTTATACAATTTATCTGTCCTGGTTATATGATATCCACAGGCTTTTACCAGGACGACTTTCTACCAATTTAGTCTAGAAGAACGCACCTTTGTGTTAAGCAATGGAACGGTATCTTGTTCACATAAACTAATATTACAAATAAATGTGACCCTATGTTTTTATTAAAAAACACCCAACATCAACTCCAACATTCATTTACCTCTTAAGATAGCAAATCTTATTCAAACATCTCCATCAATTCATTCATTTTCTCCTCTCCTTCTCTACTTGCTTTTTCTTTTTTCTGTTTGCCTTGTATTCAACATGCAGCATTACCCCATGTGCTGACTCAGGGCAACCTGCAGCACAGACCGGCCTCCAGTACCACAAGGCACCTGTACATGCTCCTCCCTGGATCCCCCCAGCTAGAGTTCTTTCCCAACAATCCCACTGGCACACTCAAAGTGAGCCTACGTGCTTGTGTTTCTGTATTTCCATGCACTACATGGGCCTAGTTAATTGGGGAGCATTAAGCACAATTTTCAAGTACATTAACACCGTTTGTGATTCAGATGTAGTATAGTGTAATGCTACAACTTTTCTTGAGACTGAAAAGATAAATAAGTACAAAAAATTGCTGGGACAGCACAAAGCACATTATTTTCAGCAGGGATGTCAAGACAGGTATAATACAGTTTCAGGACTGCTGAACTACTATATTATATACTAGTCCTGAACCACTCATTTCAAAGACTTTTTTAGCTGCTATGTCTTCTCTGGTCTGAACTGATACAATTACCAGTCAACTGGTCACTGGGCTGAACCAGAACACCTCCAATAATAACTGAACATGATCCAAAAAGCAACACATTAACCAGTGCAATTTTCTGCCAACAATTTAAGAATAGCTCTGAAGAAAGAAAACAAAAAACCTAAACCAAAGCAAAATACATGTTACTCTGGAGACTCCACCTATATGCACTACACAATGGAAAACCCAAGTTGTTAGCTAATAATACAGTGAAAACAAAGTCCTAAGAATATTTCAATATTCTTATTCTCATTATTTTAGTTCCGTAAATCCCATCTTTTCTGATACAATCACAATACATACTTAAAATATATGTAAGAACAGATTTTTTTGGTAGACTATTCAGAGATGTTTTGATAAAACATAGCTCAAAATTCTACCCACAGTTTTTAGTACACATAACACAATATTCCACTACTGAAAACAGTACAACTTAAAAAAACTTAACATACATCAAGTTGCAGCCAAGACTGCTGTAACTGGAAGCTTAGGTTAAGGTACTCCTTCCCAGAATACACATTCTGTTTATCTGACTATGTAAGTTCAGCTTCCCCTCTCTTTATGCACTTTATTAACGGAGCCAAAGCAGCCCAACTCTTCAGGAGCTGGAAAGTCCATATGATTAGAAAATAAAACCAACCAACCAACTCACCCCAAACAACATTCAAAGAGGTGGCCAGTATAAAATTCTGCAAAAATAGTGATCAAGACAGGATTTTGAGAGTCCCACACAAGTAAATTAAGAGGTGAGCACTCATTTAACACTAACAGTCAGACTATTATTACAGTTTAATTAGATACACACCTGCACTAATCTTGCACAAATTTACTCTGCCTACACCAAGAGCACTATCTTGAAGGTGTAAAGAGACACTGAAGCCAACTGCTACATGGGGTACTGCAGCTGCTGCTATCAGTACCCAAGATCACTAATTTCAAGGTAGCATGGATATGCCTAAACAAGCTGCGGTCATAATTTAGACTGAAGTTTACACACACCTAAGAGGTCTCAGAAGCTGCAACACTGGACAATCAGAGGATCAAAATATTTTGGTTTTAACAACTCAAGCTATATATACACATCTGAAAAAAAAAAATGTTCAAAAGGCAACTGAAGCAGCAAATCTTTGCTCACACAACTGAGAGAAATCACCCTGGCCAGGGAGAAATGCAAGTAAACACCGCATCTGAAACAAAAAGCTGTAATTTATTTTCTACCAGAAAAAGTGTTAGGCTTTTACTCTTAGAGAAAAGCTACATTAAACATTAGCATTAGTATAGTTTAAATAAGGGATAAGAACTGCAAAAGTTAAAATGAAGTAATGAAACTGCCTTTAAACACAAATTCCAAGTACTAGAGCTCTTTTCCCCTCCCACTTCACATACATCGGCTAGCGCCGTTCAGTATGTACATATGCTGTTAGAAAGCTGCCAAAGCCCGTTTACATTCACTCAGGTTTAAAGCAAGCAATTCATTAAGGCTTGGGAGCAAAGAATACTTTAAGAGTCCCTGAAGTCTTGGAGCAAAGGTCTATTCACTATGGCAGACCCGAAGGAAGAGCTGATGATGCAGCCAGGCAGAGCACACCATGCTTTGGTCAGAGGTGAGCAGGCCATTAGCACAAAGACCACAAGTCCCTGCCCCCCGCTGCTCTCTCCACTCCTGAAAGCATCTTTGGCAGACATCTGCTCTCGGTGCAGATTCACAGCAGCTGGAGATCCCACTTCCAAATGCTTACAATACATGCTCTCTGATACGAAGTGTGAGCTGGGTCAACACTGCTCTGAATTATAACATTCTTCAGTGGAAAAGTCAGCTCCATGGCAGTGGTTGCACTATTTTAGAAATGAATGAATACGTGCCTCACTAAGAACACACCTTTGTTTCTTCAATGGTTTAGAATGCTAGACAAAATAAGCAGTGATAGAACACTACTGGTTTCACTGTTTCTTCTAAGCAACTATTAAGAAAAACACTGTTAAGCAAAGAAACAAACAAACAAAAAAAAAAAAACCCACCAAAAAACCAACCAACAAATTAAGCAACTGAATAGTTTAACTGTTTATCAATGATAACTGTACTGCAATGCTTCTCTAATTAAAATTCAAAGCTGGCAAGATCACAGCAAGTCCAGAAAACCACAGGATTCTGTTAAGAAAACTGTTTTACCTTAGTTCAGTATCAAATGCCATTTTTTCCACCTCCCATACTGAATAGCCAATTAAACTTACTGCTAAACAGTTAACTCCTCAAGCCCTCCTAAGACCTCTTAACTTTTTTCCAGTTTCCCTAACCTACACTACCGTAACCCATACCACACTACGCTCTATCATTATCAGACCAGTAAACTCTATACTCTCCATCACAAATTTCCTGTACAGATCTAGAGAGTTTGTATTTATTCTTTACATAAATTTCTGCCTTTTGTCTGACGTATCAGATTGGCTAAACAGCACCTTCATGGCTCTTACAGCAAAAACTGCATGGAAGAAGTTTCATGCATCCACTCCTTCAACAAAAACTACAGAATAATTAAAAAACATTACTTAAAACATTTTAAATCAGGGTAACATTCCAGATCATCATCCCAGTTCTTCAACAAAATTCTTCATATTCTAGCTCATTTTTCAGTGTCTGTAGTCTCGGTAAGACACACAATGACCACCATTTCCACTAATTACACTGAAAGAGTAAATTACTGCAAAATTAAAGAAGTGCTGCAGAGAAGCTTTTCTGCATCTTCATAAGGCATAAAATAACTTATGGGGCATCATCCAATGTTTGCAAAACCCAATTGCTTCTTGGTAACATGCAATACTTAAGAGACTGCTTATTTTTATTTTACTATTGTACCTTCAAGTTTTAGTAGCCCAATACCAAGAAGATGCATGCAGTTAGTGCAGGAAAAGCTAGAATTAACTAATATCTACCCTATCATTTTACTAAAGTTCCTAAGAAATTTTTGTATGCATGCATCAAATGTGTCAACACAGAAGAACATGATTATATTTACTGTAGCATGGGAGAAATAAATGTAATAGGCTCTGCTCCCACTATTTTCATTCACAGAGAAATACACTTTAAGTCCTCCAGGCAGTAAATCTACCACATTAACAAAAAAACCAAACAAACCAAAACCAAAAACCCACCCTACTGCAGAGCTCAAAGATATTTAAAAGATAAAGATTACTAATAAACTCAAATTAACCTTAAGGAAGCCTAAAGTGGCAGGCCAGGAGGGCTTATGAGGCCTCTCTAGTATAGACAGATTAGAAGGCTTTTTCCCCAATTCTTGATTTTGTAAAGGAGCTTGAACAGGACTTGGCATCCACCTTGCTAGAAGAAAACTTAAAGAAACTGAAAGGTATTTTGACGGATGCACATCTAAGGAACAGAAACATAGTGCTGTTGTCAGGCATGGATCTCAGAATCTGGAAGCAGGACTTTGAGAATATTGTTAGAAAGATATACACACCAGTGGAAAATAAAAGGCACAAATCTAAGAGCGAACAGCCAAGACTACCAGTAAATAGGCAGCAGAAGAAAAGGGTACCAACAGGAGGTACAGGAAACTGCTGACAGCAGTATTTTGGCTTCAGAGACTCAGGCATAAAACAGCAATACAGCATTATAGAAGTGAACTGAAAAAAATCTATTCAAGAAATTAATTATCAGCACAGATGAAATCCAGCAATGGTGACTCAGAGAAAGAGCTCTTCTAAAACCATTAGAGCAGTTTACTTACAAAGGAGAACTTTCAAATACTGGAGTGCAGTACAATATAAAGTTATTATTGCAGTAATGTCCATTTACTAATCCTTTTACATACTGCTTTTCGTTATTCAAAACCCCCTTCAGTGTGACTTTATACTGTTGAATAGAGACATGCACAAGAAAGATCCTAGTGCTCACTTACGCCAGAAATACTAAGCAATTGGAAGATTTAATTAGCTGCGTTCTTTTAAAGACTACTGGCAAGATCCCCAGATAACTTCAAAGGCCTGGCACTTGTAACATGCTGGAGCTCCTGTTGGAGCTTTATTCTGTGAAAACTATTGATACGAAAGCAAACAATGCGTCATCTCCCAAAGGCTGCTCAGAACCGGAGTACGAGACACAAAATAAACTGCTTATCTTGTTTATTAAAAAAACCCTCAAAGTCTTAATGTGAAATATGATTCAGATGCCAAATACTACACTGTTATAATGCTAGTAAAGAAATAAATGAGTTTTTGAATCTCCTTTCTTCTGACAGAGCATGCATCCAACAGATCAGAGAATTCTTCAGTAAAACCTTAAGCTTAATATTACATTCACTTTTCACGAAACACAATGCAAGTGCTCTTCAGAGTAAATTCTGCCAAAACTGATTTTATGAAATAATTATACCTAACAAAACCTAAACAAAGATGACAGACTAGAATGTTATCTGCACTTCTTGTTCGTTACTAATCTTTTCCTACCACAACTTTACATACAGTCCACACCATAAGAAATATCAAAGGTACTTGTGCAAATTTTAGCATAACTGCTGTATTGAACAATTCCAGTTGAACTTCTGATGCACTCAGAATGACTCAAGCCCCATTTATGGTCAGCTACCCCTCTGGAAACAGCCTTTGTGAGTTCAAGAGAACAGCTTTTGGAAATACATGGAACACTGCAACAGTGAACAGCATGCCCTTCACCTTCCTCAAAAATCAAATGAGTCAAACCTTTTTATCTGCCTTTATACTTCGGATATATCTAAAAAGTAAATTGGTCATTCTTCTCTATAGTTTTAATCTGATCACATCTGATCTGTGCTTTACTCACATGGCTAAAAATGCTAAAAAAGTTATCAATCTAAAAGCTTACTTTAGAAACCTGGCTGTAAATATTTATTAACAGGGTATGCTTATAGCATTAATGGTACAGATTATACATGTTTTGCTGTAATGACAGCAAATTAGATGCAACAAGTTGCAATACAAGACCGGTAGAGGCTGCTAAAGTGCCTGTTAAGACAAAAGCCGACGGATTTCTGGCATTTCTTTTGATAGATCCAAGCGGTGCAGAAAGACAGCAGAAACAAATGAGCAATTATAAAGGCAACTGACAAAAAAGTCCCAACCAAAATCCCAAACCAAGCCCAAACATCAACCCCCCCAAAATCCCAACCACTCTATACTTATCTTGAGTTGACTAAGTAGTTCCCCAGTTCTCCCAAACTATTCACCTATCGACTGGATAACTCAAAAAAGGAAAACTGTCTTCTCCCCACCCTGTTCCATGATTTCTTGAGCAGTGCCTTTCCCCATATATTTAGCTACTTTTTCCCTGTTACCTCATCCAAACAGCTATCCAAGCACCAGGTCAGCAAATACTAAACACTTCTATACACCATGCTTTTCAGCCAGACCTCAATTATTGCTCCAATTTGCTAATTCAACTGCAGGCCAACGTTCAGTCACTTTACACTTAGGATTTCCTTGAATGGAAACATTTCATCTCTGGAAAGAGCATGAATGATAAGGTATGGCTGATACAGATATTGCTAGTGTTTCTTTCAGGTTTCTTTCAAGAATATAATGTCATCTCTGGTCTATACTTAAGATTAGCAATCACATTATTAGCTTTTGAATCTCTATCCACAGAACACCCTCCTAAGCAGGATCTCATTCCTCTAATGGTAATTACCATTGCAAATTAATCACTAGTTTATATTTACTTGTTATGTGTCAACACTTTCCCTCAGAATTAGTAGGTAGTTTGGGATATATTTTTGTATATCTATTGCTTGGGGAAAAAAAAACCACCACAAAACAAAAACTAAACCCCCCCAAAACCAACCCTCAAAAAAAGCCTCAAAACCTCAGACTATGATGACATTCTCCTCCTGCAACTTGCCTCTCCAACCTCTTACATACTGATTTCCACACCTATTAGTCCTTTCTCACTTGTACCTGCAAGTCCTTGTTAAATGTCAGACTAGAAATTCCCATTACACATGCCTAGCAAATGAAGGTGGGGGCGGGGTGGAAGGGAGATGTCAAATATCAGGTGGCCTGAACACACTCTTTTTTCTTAAAATTTAGAGTAATTTTGTAAGGGAGAAAAATTATAGAAACAAGAACATTCTACCATCACGTCCCATAGTCTCTGTGTGAAAGAGATTAAGAAGTGAAACGACAGAATATAAAAGCTTACACTAACATCACTAAAGTTTTAAATGCACATTTTAAAAGAAAGTGTGAGCACCGTATGATGGAAACAGGATTATTAAATATTCCTATGAGAATTTAATTTGTCTAATACATTACTCAGCTTTTTGATGGCTATTTTGAACTATTTCAGCAATAACTCTACTTAAAACAGAATAATCTTAAAACCATAAGTTATCCTCCACTCACTACAATGCATCTCGTAATTAAAATAAAAAAATACATCCAGCTCATCACAATTAGCTTTGTCTCGTCCTCAACCTACTAAAAATTGATGCTTCTATTTAACTATTTGCTAGATCCTTGTTCTGTACTGTTCCGTATCCAAACAAGTATATGAGAGTGGATAAAAACCTGATTTCATCACATAATAGAAGTGAAAAAACCTCCAAGCCAGAACTACAAATAAGCATGACTAAGTTCTCCCCAGTCACACTAGTGGATTGGATTAGACCAAAACACTTTATCAAATAATTAATGATGAGCAAGATCAGAGGAAGATGGTAAACTCTGCAACAGTTCAAAGACATAACCTGTTCCTACGGAAAATACCTGGAAGTGATTCACACCTTGAAGCATGAGTTGTTATATTTTCTTCCTCCAATTCATTACAAATATTCATTTCCAAATATAAACTCTCATTTAACATATTCTGTCATGTCTTTTTAACTCCTGGCCTTAATACCAATGTGCTACAATGCATCCCACAGCAAAAGTGAGCACATTAAAGCATTTAAAGAGGTTTAATCTGACAGGTACTTCCTTGGAAGCTATAAGCACTTCTACAATTTATCTTACAAGGAAAAATAGTTAGTTGGGGTTTGTTTGGTGGGTTTTTTGTTTATTTACCGTGAGCTATTTTAATTCTTTCTAGGTCATCCATGCTGAAGTGCACATTAAGGGATTCTATTCATGGATTTTACATAAATTGGGTTTGTCTTCCCCCCCCCCTCCATCTCCTTTAGAGAATTAATTAAAAACAAGCCACCTTTCTTTACTGTAGGTCACTCCGTGGATTCTACCAAAGCATAGCTTACTTTTTCACAGTTCAATAACACGTTAGCAAATGTCATACACAAGCACCTTGAAAAATGAGGTTTCTCAGATCACTATGAATAACTCCTCAGGAGTATGGAGTCATTTAGAGAAAAATATATCACAACAGTTACCAAGTTATTGTTACAGTTGACAGTTTGAAATTTGACCTGTATTTTCTGCACAGCATGTTAACAACAGTAATATAGGTCTGAAAGCTTTGAAATTTGTAGAAAGGACTTAAATTCATTTTTACTGAAGATGAACTGGAGGTGAGGAAAGAGAAGCATCTCCAAGACAGCTGAGAGGCATTCTGAATTGTTTCTATGCTTATTCTCCAGGGCACACCCATGTGTTTTTAAGAGCAATACTTTTCATGCACTGTCCTGTCCATACAGTTCTTCCAAAACCACTAAAAGCTTTGCATCATAAGCTAGCCTTCTGGTTAAGACGGGAACGTACCAGGGTTCCCCTGTAATCAAATTAATCTTACCAAGTTGAAATACAAAGGTCACAAGGAGAAAGAGTAGCCATGCTATCTTCCTTGATTTTTATTCCCTGACAAATACAGTGAAAGTGAAATTAATTTCCATCAAATAACCAATTTGCTAGTTATTCACATGAATCTGAAAATAGGGGGTCTACTCATTAAGTTACACTGGGAATACATATGAAGATAATCAATGTGACTGCTGTCTTAAATGCAGTACCTAAACCTCAAACTTTTAAATCTCAGAATCTTATAAATTTATCACAATGAACCATTTTCTCCACCTCAGAAACAACTATACATTTTGCATGTGTCTTGCAGCACCTGTTTTCCTGGCAGCTGTAGGATGTCATATGGAAACACAGACCAAGTAAAAATTGCATTATCTATAGCTGTAATAATGAACCCTGCAGCAACTCCAAATTCTGCCTGTATTAAGGTTCCAGTCTTAGCATCCTTCAAGTCAGTTTTACTCAGGTGATCAATTCTCTCCACTTTCAAACAGATTTATTCCCTTTTTTCTATGCATTTACATATTTGCTTTCATTTGTCAGCTTCCCAGAGAATGAAACATCCCTTATTAATTCAGGGGAAATTCAAGTAGTAAGTATTAACCTTCACATCCCTGCCTATTCTCTTTACAGATCTGTTGACAACGTATTCATCAAATTCCTTTTCTTAACCTGCTGAAATAATCTGTATTCACAGTACCCTGTGGCAAGGGGTTCCTCAAGTTTACTTCATTTAAAAGCAATAATAATACTAATAATAAAAAAAAAAAATAAACCAAAAATCTTCTTTAAACTCTTTCTAACCAGTTGTCCTATAAACTTCAAGTGCTACATAGTTGCAGGATTTTGGTAACAGTTCTGCAGTAACCACTTTCATGAAATTGTAACCTTCACTCATAAATCCTCCTATACAAGCTTCGCCTCTTGTCTGTCTTTCAAGTCACTCCTGGAAAGGTTGATTAAAAAAAGTAATACCAATACAGACTTCCTGAAATATGAGGACTGTAGCACCCGGTAGTCAAGAGGAGGGCTCACCAGGGTTTCACACAGAAATAAAAAGACACTTTCTCATGTCCTCAGTATCTTACTGATAATGCTCCACACCTCTGCAGGCTTTTCTGGCTGCTGCTGAATAATAGTTTCAGGTAACTGTCATGGATCCATGATCTCTTTTCTGAACTGTAATGAGAGTCCTAAATACAGTACCTGTGAGCACCATGAGGCCTATTACACACCATGAGACTGCAATACTGGAACTTTAATCACCTATTCCTACCCCTTGCTCGCACCCACGCTTTTCCTTCTCCATATTTACTTCCCTAAGCATCAACTGTGAAAGTCTAAAATGTTTTCCAATGTTTCAGTACTACCTAGTTTGTTGACTAAGAGATAGCTTTGTAAAACCTACAACAAAGAGTCAGTCATAGTCAATGAAGTCCTTAAGGTAGCTCGAAAGACAGAAAGGTGTTAATCATGTCATACAAAGCCTGTTGTACATGCTGCTTGTGACCACAAAAACAAGTAGGATAACAAGCACTTGGATGTGTTAAGTTTATTTCTATCCCGCAGCTTTCATGAATTTCAATCACTACTCTGCACATAGAACAACTCTAAAAAGAGCTGGCTCCAGAGGAGTTTGTAAAGTTCCAGTTTTTATATTTGACTTCATTCCAAGTCAGATCAAAGTCTTCCTTGAACAAGTTGCCCCCGAAAAAGCTGTAGATGTTCAAGGAACTTGCCAGAAACCTACTGCCAACAGCAGCAATAAAATGTTAATTCAAAAGCTTTAGGAAGCTCTACAATAATCAACTCTGAGCCAAAGGGGGCTACCCTGTAGCCTAAGTACACAGAAGCCCATCTCAAAACCTCTCTGCCCCAAGCATCCTCTTGATCATATGAAACCACACTCCAATTAGACCTGGAACTGCAGAGCTTTCAGACTTTTGGCTCCACCTCTGAAAGCCACAGTCCAGCATGACAGACTGCTCCAAAGCTGTCAGTCTGAACTCTAGCCTCGCTAGTCCCATTGTAGTTTCACCGAATCCAGCTAAGATTCAGCTTACACTTGCTAAACCCGTATTTCATTTAAGAGTCTTCAGCTAAATGAAACAACACTGATAAAACAGGAATCCTGATTTCTAGGAAGCCACAACCCTGGACATTTTGCAGTACTTTTTGATAGTGATCATGTGTGCATCATACTGATGCACATAATCACTATCTGAAAAGCCACCATGGGACATCACAGTACAAGAGACAGCACATAAGAAAAATATGATACTTTTTACTCTTGACTGATACACAATCAAGAGTATCTCTGAAAAGAGCTATTCAGAAAACTCCTCAAAATCACATATACACAATTTATTTTTAGAAGACACAACTTCTCAGTGACTCAGAAGACTGTATCAGAGAGGCACTTCCAAATGGTTTGAAATGGAAATAACTGTCAGATTTATCCAGGAAAAAAAAAGTTTTGGAAGAAATCTTCAATTTCATAACTCAAAGGACGCTACTTTTTCCTATACTGCCAGTTCAAACATGAAAGAACGCAAAAGGCTGAAGACGTGCTAAGTTACATGCATGATACACAATGCTTTTGCTTGCATTTAGTGACCTACAATTGTTGAATGTAAAATTATCCTGTTTTCACATCTCCGCAACCGTAGAAAGCCCAAGAGTGAAATTTGTGCCCTTTTAATATGTCCCCACTGACAGTATTACCATATTTCTTCAAAATTCATACAAGAACATAAACAAGACAAGCATTGTTGAGCCATGTTTTAGCAGCTTGTCAGGTAGTTCAATTTCTGATATGTATTTCGGGTTATTCAATTCACAGCAGGAAGCTCTGGAAAGCAGATATAGCTAAGCAAATATCTGAACTCCAGTAGTTCTATACAGAAGGCAACAGCAGCATCACGAATCCCAGAGCTTCATTATGTCACCCAGTCTTACAGTGGTTTTGCGTATGGCTAGGACTGGTATTTGAAGGACTTTTTTCTGGGTTTCATACCAATACTGAAGCACCCCTAAAGAAAACGCCAAGAAGTTCCATTATGCTACAAGTGTAAGCCAGAAATGAACCTACTGGAAATCAAGGAACATGACAGCATTTTAGGGGAACATTCCAGAATCAAAAGTATCTCAAATAATTGCCTATACCTACAGACAAACAACTCTGAAGAAGATGTAATGGTTTTTAACAAGAGCAGCACACATTTAGATTGGACAACAGGGAGAAATTCTTTATGATGAGGGTGATGATACACTGGCAAAGGTTGCCCAGAGAAGTTGGGGAGGTCCCTCACAACTTTGGATGGGACTTTGAGCAACCTGATTCTGTGAAAAGTGTCTCTGCCCACAGCAGGGAATTTGGACTAGGTGATCTTTAAATACTCTTTCAAACCTAAGCCATTCCATTAATCTGTATCACTGATGTCCAAACCAAAAGATAACTGCCATTCTTTTGACTGCATCAAAAGCCAATATACTAAACAATGCATTAAGATTCTCCCCTTAACCCACCTTCCTCCCCCAGTTAGATGATATTGCTGAAGTCAGACTGTATGCAAACTGTATCCATACAACTGCATTAGAATAACACGTTCACAAAAATCCTGGTAGCAACATGGTATGTCAACTGCCATCTTATTCACATTACATGCTCCGTCCTTCTGTGCGTTCCATTTTTCCTTAGAGGAAAAAAAATGGCTTGCTTGTAATACTGGCCTGAAATGATGTTATAGCACACCTAGTTTATCAACAACAAGATTTTCTGAAACAAAAAAGCTCACTCCAAATATTTTTTAAAATTAAGATCAAGCTTTCTTGCTGCTTTGATTAAAAACATTAATTTACAGAAAAAAAACCAGAAGCTATTTGCAGGTCTCTTAGGCACACAAAACATACAGGCTATTTCCTGGTCTTCTGAGGAAGTTTTCCAATTATTTCCCCAATTTCATTAAGTCAGTCTCCTTTTTTTACTTTTTAACTTAAATTTCTATTTCCTTGGTTGTGCAACCCCAGTCTAGACAGTGACTCACTTCAGCACAAGCTGGCCACTGCAACATGGCCCAGCAAGCCAGTGGTGTCCTCTGTCAAGAAACAGATACAGGAAGCAAAAATACGGAAGTCCTACTCCACCAAAACCTGGTCTCATCTTTAAGGAACTGACTTAGCCAGCACAGGCCTCTGAGGAATGGAAGGAGGGTAAAAAGCCGAGCTACAATATATAAAATGTATTTTCACTGACCTCCAAAATATAGGCTATAGTTTATTATTCCCTTCTTACACATTTGTCTTTTGTTGTTGTAAAAATCCCATCTTATTATATAATTTCTCTCTATATAAATATATAGGTGTTTTGTCTCACCTTATATAAAATCTTTGTTTTATATGGCTACAGAAACAAAGGTGAGCACATATTTCAAGTTTAAGACTAGTTACACCCTTGACGCTTTCTCCAGCTCTTTAAAATTTCAAATCAAAACTTCTATGTTCTTATCTTAAAGATGTTCATCTCCAGCAAGTATAGTCTTTTGGTGTTTTTTTCCCCCTATTACCTTTTTATCTCTTGAATCTGAGTAAACCAGGTAAGTAGCTAACTTCAGTTGTGGTTTAGACAAACAGTTGAAACAAATTCAGAAGGTGTTAGTACAGCCCCGTATGAGTTACCAGTAAGAGTGGCAAGTGGTTGCCTAATCCTCTGAGGATGAACTATAAAGGTAACTATAAGGGTGTAAGGGAACAGAAAGGATGTAAGACTAACTCTTGACATAAGCAGAAGCTGGAAAAATAAAGCTAGGTTTGGAAAACTGATTTGGAGGAAACTACAACCACTGCTCTAAGACTTATAAGAATCTTTTCCTTGTAGTGTTCCCAGAATAGTCAACCAGTTAGAGATCTCTCCATTCTTCACTTACTCTATTGCTCCAAGCGTTGTTACCACTGCAGCAAGGGCAATGCTAATGCTTTTGAATGCAGTTGTCATGGCCTAGTGCCAAGCTCTTCTGAAGCCACGTAATTAGCAGGGATACTTATTTCCCTGAGTTTCTAACTCAATCAACAAGATTTACTAACATTCCACAAGGCAAGCAAGAGGTCTCTAGCTTGAGGAATTCTCATTACCAAATTTTAAAAATGAGCTTCTGACAATAGGTGTATTAGAACAAGACCAATAAGAAGTCTTTAAAATCATCATTTCTTGTTACAATAAGGTTACCATGAACAATAAAATTGCTATAAGGAACATTCCTATTGGGTCTTTGCTCTTGCAGCCATGTGTTACATATTGTTCATCATATTCCACAAATGAAAAGCCAGACCAATGCAATAACTGAATAAAAGGCCTCAAAAACACATCAATGTACCAAAGGCAAATTAAATCTAGCTGTGATACTCTGAATTTAAGGGTGCTTCAGTCATATCATAACAGCCAAACTCTAGAAATAGTACCTACTTTAAACAGATCTTGCTTTTAATTAGTCTTCATTTGTATCTTAAATTGCTGTGTAGTGTTCAATAGTTGATACATCTACTGCAGAGCAGACTGTAGTGATGGTGACTTAACTCAGTAAAGACCTTGAAATACACATCCGCATAAAATATCATTACTTTTGGGGAGGCAGAAAAAAATTAAAAAAAAAAAAAAATCACTGGGAAGTTAAAAAGAATAAAAAATATGAGTACCACCACAATTAAGCCACGTGATGCATTCGCACGCACACCACTGAAGTCCTGCCTAACATCATGCAGTAACTCCACAGTAATGCCAGGAATAGAATTGCACACACTGATTTTAACACATTGGAACGCAACCAAAGAGACAATTTCTCTCTTCTTATCATTCTGCAGCTCATTCATCATCTTTCTTTTGTAGCACACTGGGCAAAACACTACACTTCTGAACTATGATATCTTCTAAACAGTCTTATCAACAGTCTCTTTGCTGATCTCATTTTAAAACATAGCAGCAACTCTAACTTGTGAAACAACAGGGATTTTTCCAGGCTATAGGGTCAAAATCTCTGATTCCCCATATGCTAACCAGACACTTCAAGAGGAATACTAACATTTTGCAAAGATTTATATAAAGGCTCTCATCTCTGTGGCAGTCATACAACCAGGAACTGTCAGCACTGGTATACAATGTGTACACACCCTCCTGGCTTCAGCTTGCTGAATCCAGTGTCATGTAGCATTTCACTGTGATTCACAGTCTACTTTCAGAATGCCTGGTTTATACAAAACACCACTCAAAAGACAAGTATAGGAAGTAAAAAATTCCTGAGAGGTACTACTGGCTTTAGAAGGGTTATCTGCTTAACACAAAAGCAAAAACATCCTAAGGAATGCTTGAGCAATAGTATTTTGAGCAAGTCTAAGCTATCATAAGTTACAAACTGTATGGTTTACAAGCAAAATAAATTCATCACTTCATCTTCAATGTTCTTTCCTATACAGTATAAACAGCTACCTGTATGTAAAAATGCCTGTTATATGCTGCATACAAGTGTAGTTTGAAGCTCTGGTGGTGGAGTTTTTGACCCCATTTACATGAAAGCCATTGCTGAAAGCATTAAAATGGACCATCACCAACCAGAGGCTGTGTGTTTGGACTGCTGTAATGCACTACACTAGAAGAGGAAGGAAAAAGCTGGCTTACCTCCTCCCAGTTGCCACGTACACTCATGACACAACTTCCTTCTAGTAGTCATGTATAGCCCTTGCCACGCAGGTTTTTGCTTTTCAAGCCACTGAACTAACGTCTACAGTTTAAGCCTTCATTACCACAACCTAAATTCTTTCGCTTCCATTTCAATGAAGATGTAAATGAAGTTTCAGTTGCTTAACTTTTATTAGTAACTCAGTATCACTAATTAACCAGTCAATTAAGATAACACTGTAGAACTATCACTCCTGCTGTATCAAAGCTTTCTTACAAAACACTAATATCAAAATAATTTGTATGTGAAATTTAAGTAGATTTATACAGGCACAATATGATGACAAGGACAAGAGGCATTCAGAACAGCCTGAGGTCTGGGTTCTCAATGGGTAAGATCCTACTTTTCTCTCCGTTAGTAGCAGGCTGCACTTCTCCTTTCTCCATCGAACAAGCACTTGTATGAAAAAATTAGATTACTTATTCAGAATACATCTTAGTCTACTTAGTAATCCCATTTTTTGGGGGCTAAGTTAATTTTAACCTAAATCAGTTTCCCAGCCTTGTTCATCACTCTGCCAATTAAATGCTTGTGCCAACTCGAGCAATACAGGCTGATTTTAGCTGGCACAAACTTCTACCATTCTCAGGACTATGATCTGAAGATGAAAAACTATTTCACAGAATGCTAACGCTTGCCTTCTTCCCTGATGTTCTTCCGAGAGGACAAAAATATTATTTAGTGCCAAAGAAATAAGCTTTTGGAATGTTTTTTAAAAGTATGTCTAGCAAGTTACTTTATTCTCATTTACAATCCAAATGGAGGAACACTAAATTTAACTCTTGAAGAGCCTTCAGCTAGTGTTTTCAACCTTATCCACAGTATAAATTATGTGTAGAAGACTAGCTAATAGTTTTTAAAATACTCCATTTACAGAGAAACTAGAAATACCTTTGGACTGTTAAGGAAAGCATGAAACAACAAAATACATATACCAGACTTGATGAAGTATTCAGTTACAAGCAGCAGCAGGCTGTGGGCATCACATTGGACTTTAATGTTTCACTGATCATATGTTATAGAAAGCTTTGCAAATTCATTTTTTAAGATATTTTCTCAGAGTAACTATAGCCAGATTTCAACAAAAGTATAGTTTGAAAACTACAACAGTAGTCTGAACACCAAACTACAACATGTTACAAGTAACGTGTATCTGTATTTCAGTAGTCTAGAACACAAGAATAACCAAATAAAAAGAAAGCTTTTAGATTCTGGCCGTGAGCTTTTCCCCTATGGACAGAACAAGCTGTCCCCACAAAACTAGTATTTACCAAACATGGCTCAATGATCGAGTTACACTTTCTCTGGCATACACCAAGTAGTGAATGCATGTATCAAAAAAGCCACAAGGAATCCAAAAAGTTTAAAAGTAACTCCAAGTATTCCCTTTACTTTCCATATACTCTTTTCAGAAAGTGCTCTCAGTTCCCTGCTCTGTATGCATAAGTGGATTTTATATATCAATTTCAAGAACAAATAATTTCAATCACATCGATTAAAATAATCTAAAAATAACCAAGTAACTTAAATCATAGGTCCAGGATGGTAATGATACTGATCAGGTAACATGTCAAAAGCAGGACTTTTCTTACAGTTCACGCTGCCAAATTACGAGAATGATTTACAGCAAAAAGGTCATGCAAGGAAAAAGAAAAAAATAAAAAGTTAGTTGCTAAGAAGGGAATTGTGGTCATTCAGATTAATGACTCTATAGGTAACATTTATCATGTTCCTTCCTGAAGACTCATACCTTTTCTGTTCAATGTTAATTAACTAACATTTATTTGAACATTCCAATGCAAACTAATAATCTCAGGTTTTACTAAAATAAGTTATTTAAGGCCTTTCATCAAACACCACTCCCCCCCTCCCAGGAAACCACCCCACCCCCACCCCCCCCAAAAAAAAAAACCAAAACCCAAGAACAAGAAAAAGAAAAAAACACTTTGAAATAGTTTTGCTGAAATCTCCTGGCTCCAATGCAAATAAAAGCTGACTAGTCAGCCACCTAAGAGTTTTCAACTCTTCAAACTGCATAATTAACAACCTAACCTAACTTAGCTTTTGGAGACAGAATAGAAAAAAGTCCTCTGAATATGTATGCCCAAAATCTCTATGAACCTTCTCAAACCAAGTACAAAGGCCACTCATCCCTGCAGATGCAAACAATGAAGCTCCAGCATTAACATTATTAGATCTGTCAGCTGCCTCCTGCAGTACCAGTCCAGGGCACAAGCTACCTTATAGTCAGGGAAGGACTGAGCTGATTTGGGTTTTTTAACTTTTATTTCCAGACTGCTATGAGGAACACTCAACAAGCCCACTATTGCTACTCTCATTCACTGTGAGGATAAGATTAAGTTAATCTTCCACTGCGAGAAGACTTGAGATCCCCTATAAAATGAGAGATCTGCACTGCAAGTTAATTGTGGGACAATAACAGTCAACTTTGCATGCTCCTTTACTAAGGAAGTGCTTAGAGATTTAGAGTGAAATTACATGAGAAAGCTGAAAAGATGGAAGGCTTCAGTAAGAGAACGTATCTTCTTTTGCTCTTAAACTGCTTTGAAGGAGGCTGACAAATTAAGAACTGTAATTGAGAATGTGAATTACAAACCCTGTAAGCATGGCTAGACCAAAAGCTGAATTTGAGTAGTGAGTTATGAGCCATTATATTATTTTAGCAGCCAGCACTGGAAACATTTGTGTATTTCGCTCCTATTCTCTCCCTTTGGGACTGTACATTAAACCAATTCTACAATTAGAACAGGTGCCTAAGAGCAGTGACCACCTGAAAAAACCCCAACAAAACCCCCCAAAACATTTCTAAGAAACATGTAAAAGCATATTCTAGGAAACTCTGGTCTCAATTTATGCAGCCTCAGACTGGAATTATTTAATCTCAGACTGCTCTATCTCAATCTAGCAGCAACTCTGATAAAACAGTATTGACCATGAGTGCTCTACTACATTCCTACAACTCTGGAATACTCTGCAATAAAAACCAGCTCCATTTTCAGAGAATCACTGAAAATTTTAGGTTGGAGTGAGCTTCTGGTAATCAGCAGCTCCCAATACCTTTTCAAAGCAGGACTAATTTCAGGTTTAAATCACATGCACAGGGCCTTGGCCAACTAAATTCCAAAAATCCCCAAAGATGTAGATTCTACTACATTTCTGGAAAACCTCCCCCAGCATTTAATCACCCCCACTAAGAACAGTTTCCTTATGTCTAATTGGGATTTCCCCTGTTGCTGTCTGACATATCTCTTGTCATCTTGCTCACCACCTGAGTATGCCTCCCACATCTTGCCTGTAATTCATGTTAGAACAACTTAAGACTACATACAAGTCCACCTTCATTCAGCCCTCTCTTCCCTATGTTAAAGACGCAAAGTTCCCTCAGCCTCTCCACATATATCACTAACCATCTTAGCTGCCCTCAGCTGAACTTGCTCTGGTTTGTCAGCATTTCTTGTAACTGGCAGGCTCTAGACCCTTAGATGCACCCTCACAAGTGCTGAATAGAAAGACTAGAACCATAGAATAGTTAGGGACACACAGGCTACGCTCCTTCTTATGTTTGGTCTGAAAGCCCTTTTCCTATGCTCCAAGACAATGGACACATTGGGAAGTCCTCTGAAGCCCATTTAGATTCACAGCTGCTGTTTGAAATAAGCTTTCTTTGAACGACAGTTAATTAACTTGAAGCTTTTACAGTCCTTTTGCATCATCAACTATATTCTAAATGATGTAAGAAGAGGTATCTAAAGAAATACAATTACTATAGAAATACTTTTTCATCTAGTTTTAAATGTGTTATACTTCTAGCATTTGAATATACTTCTGATTATTTTGCGAACACACGTATACAACCTGCAGAACTTGGAGAAAAGCGCTCAGTTTGACAGCTGCCTCCTTAAGAAACTGAAGTGGGGGAAAACAAGCAGAGAAAAAGGAAAATTATGGGGTTAGATACGGGATGAGAAAAAGCTATAGGAAAAATTATAAGTCTCGACGCATTTTGCGACGCTCAGCCCAAATTAAATTCAAGCCTCTATGCCAAGTATTTATCTGCTACTGTTGGGCTCTATGCAGATCCTTAATCAATAGCTTATGTGAGGCCCAACTCTATTCCAGAGACCTTTAGATCCTTCTCTGCTAACTAAATGTCTGCATGTTTCAGTGGAATTTAGTTCTATTTGAGTAAGACTTCTTTCTAGCCCAGACAAATGTCTTCTCTAGACATTTAGAGAACCCATTTAAATATTTGAAATTCAAATTTTAAAATGCCAAACTTCTTAATGCCAAAAAGCAAAGCCACTGCTAACAATATTTTTACAGTAAGAAAGTTTTAGATGCCAGTATAGACAGTGGAAAACCTTTTTCAGTATCTTATACTGAAGTTCAGACAAAATTGTCAAGCCCCAAATCTTCTCATGTCATAGCAGCTGGCAGATCTGGCCTTGCCTTTGTGCATAAATGCAGTATGGCCACCTATTGACCACAAGAACAGTAAACCTTGAGTGAAAGAGCATATAGATACCAGGAAGGCCTTCTGTGAGTTACTACTGACACCAGTCATAAAATTAAGGGAAAAACAAAACACACACACACAAAGAAAACAACAAAAAAACAGCCATCCGCCACCAAATAAAAAAAAAACCAACCCAAAAACCAACCAAACCCAAACTGTCCCAGTTGGACTTTTAAATTTCATTTCCCTACCACGGCCTTCAAAAGCAGCTTCTTTCCAATAAGGAAGGGAAACTGCGAAACTTTCCATGAAACATGTTACCACCATGTTGCAAATGAATGGTTAGGTATTTTAAATGAGGTGCATAGTTAATTCCTTATGTGGAGGAAAAAAACAAAACACAACCCATGATTAAAAGTATCTTGAAATACTGTGGCTTCCCCTTATCCTGCAGATCTTCCAGAAAGCCTGCTGATTAGTCTCAACAGACATGCAATCACTTTTGGTCATTACATGACAAGTCCTCAGAACAAAAAGCAAAAGGTAACAGCCTATGAAATAATATTGAAAGACTACACCTCCTTTGAGCTTAAGCATCTTTCTACCTAACTCAAAGCTATGTTCAAGTTGTAAAGAAGTCAGTAATCTGCCATTGTAAATGTCATATCCTCATTCTGACACTGTCAGAGTACCCTTATACATGTTTTATAAAAGGAGCAATTCTAGTGATTGAGCCAGGGACAAAATCAAACAGCATAAAATTCCAGGCATCCCTGGAACCTGGCCCAGTATGCAGATAATGAGGCCTCACACCCTCTATTATTATATAATAGTATTAATAACACTGACCAAGACATCTTAACCATTTCACTGGGAGCCATGGGGGATAAATACAGCAACCTGGTTGATTGGTATGTAACAGTAGCTAACTAAATCACATCTGGACAAATTCTCAAGACATTGCAACACGAATTTTGACAACACTTTTACAGCCCTTCTACATTAATGAGAGCTGTATAGGTTTAAAATACATTACTAATTTTAGTCCCTATAAGAGAGGCTTAGTGATTACCGGCCACAGTCAGCATCCAAGGAAGCAAGAAAGACACAAAGCTAGTCTTCCACAGAATCCACTGACTTCATCATAATGCAACACAGGTTATTTTAAGTTATTTAAAACTTACTAAACATACAGCCATTCCATTTCACAATGTCAAAACATATTCTGGAATATCCACACTTACTTCATTGTTTCAGCTACAGTCAACTCAATCATTTTTTACCATCAGTGAGTCTGAACAGGATTAATTGCTCCAGCCAAATCAAAACTAAATGCCAATACCAGTACTACCAACCCTAGAAGTCACAGGCCCGTTTCCTTCAGGAACAAAACAGACCAACATACTCTAGAACAACAAAATCTACCATCAACGCTGCCAGTTCACATGTATGAATTTAGAATGAAGAACTATGAAATGCTCCTAGGCCAAGGTTAGTAGTAAAATTAATACATATAATAGATTAAAATATATGTTACTCACTATGATTCATGCTAAAAACTAATCTAACAATAAACTACTTGACCACTACAATAACTTGCTTTTTTAAAGTAGTATTCCTTGTATCTCAAATTTACATCATAAAAGAGACAAAGGACAGTTCTTCTCATAACATTCTATAAAGAGAAGTCCCTTACAAACAACACAGGAAAAATGTGTTTCTTATAAATGCCTATGTTTTTCTTATAAATTAAAGAGCAAAAGAAACTACTATTACAGTGAAATGAGTTGCCCATATGCCTTTTTCCAACTTTAGAAGAAATTCTGCATAAGTTTTCTTTATAGCTTCTGAACTATTGCATAATTTTCTCAAATATCAGTGATTTTAGCAATTTTACTCTTGTGCAGATCAGTAAGTTTACCCACATATTAAAATTTCTCTTCAGCGCTTGGGAAAGCTACAAACAGTCAGCAAAAAACTCTCTACAAAGAACAGATTTGTGTTTCCTTTCCAAACCACAAAATGTAGAAGTTTAGGAGCTACTCCTCCACACTCCCCTCCATTTTAATGAAACCTTAAACTTTGCACAATTAGAAAAAGCTCTTTCCAGTTCGAGCTGTTGCCATAGGGACAGTGAACTCTTAAAGGAATATGCAAGGCACGAATTTCTACTAGAACACTACTGTACATTTCTCAACTGATTTGTAATTGTTCAGTGTTAATATTACATGACTGTAAGCAACATTTGATAAAAGCTCTTAGAATAGTAGTTTGTTTCAAAACTTAAGACTTATTACTGCCCCTGTATTAAATAAAGCCCATTCCAGACTGATATTTAGAAGTTGAATTGGGCAGAAGGTATTCCAAAGAGTCACTGTCAAATGAAATCCATGAAACCATTTTATAGCCACATCTGACCTTCGATATTTATCAGCTTAAAGAGAACAAACACATTAAATGCTGTAGCTTTTTTTAAAAATCCTATGAATAACTATTAGTCAAATATGACTGAAGGAAGCCCACCTTAGCTGAATGGTACCTGAACACAAATGAATGCAACAACAACTTTAAATTATTCTTCACTGTGGATCATATGTAGAACATGCAGAATTACAAATCTTAAAAGCAAAGCATAAACAAAATCAAGTTCTTTAACTATTCCAATAAGGGAAAATACTTGCCCCCCCCCCCACCCCCCGCTATTTATAGCGTGAAACTGAGTAGTAAACTGATACCTAAACTGATAAAAGAACCAAATCAGAAACAAAATTAAAGAATCCAATAGCCTGGGTGCAAGAAACTTGACAAGTAAAAGGACAGCCCAAGTGTCCAGACAAAGAACAAAAAAAATTTGATGCTTTCTTTCCCAAGTGGACCCAGAGCTACATAACCACCTTTATAAGTGTGTAGTGGAAAAAAAAAAAAAAAAAAAAGGAATTCTTAAGAAATCCTACATTATCTCCTGAAGTCATAAACCTCCTCTTCAGACCTTTTAGCTTCTTACTGTAACTATCAAGAATTGTGAATTTCATTTCTTGTAAGACTTTCTCTTGCCCTCACCTTCAGAAATAGATTGCTATTAATCTGTCATCATCTGCAGAATACCAGTGTGGTTAAAGACAGAAGCAACCATCTCAACATCACACATACTCCAAGTAGACAGCACAAATAAACAGAGGATGCCTTGATTTTATAGTTTTTCCGTCATTTTTTCAAATGATTCATAGTAGTTTTTAAATCAGTTTTTTAATGTAAAGAAGAATAATTTTTATATAGAATAGACAGGCATATGTTGTATATACTATATATTCTGACAACACAGAAGTATCACAGCAAAACCTATGGTTATCCTTTTCTCCAGTCCACAATCAAAATAAACTGTACTGATGAAAGCTGCATCTGTGTGAGGAATATTTTGCCAGCATAGCATAACTGTACCAGCAAAACACCTATAACACACAGATTAAGCCATAGGCTATAGTTTCACAACACTTTTTCCACTGCAGTACCAGCTTAAGCAGTCCTCATCCCTCAGCTGTGCTGGCACAACTGTTTGTGCAGCTGAGCAGTGAGGCCGGTCAGGGAATTGATCCAGGTTAAAAATAATATTTTTCTGATGGTAAATTCCACAACCTGCTTTGCTGCACAGCCACCTGGAACATTAACTAGTTATACTGGTGCAACTGAGGGGCAAGGCAGGAATAAGAAGCTAAGGTCAGGGCAGCTCATGCCAGTGCTGACATGGAAAGGAATGTTCATGAACTACACTCTTGGTCTTTAAATGTTTTTGCATTGCCTGATTAAGTGCATTATCCAAACAGTGCAGAATAGAAGAATACTACCTCACACAGGCATGGAAAAAAAAAACCCGAACAACGCAGGAGGCTTCCACCCACTTTTCAGGAAATACTATGCAAAGGCTGTAAGAAATTCTTTTAGAAACTATTTTTTTTTTATTAGACATTGAAAACTGCCCTTCTCCATACCCTCTCTGCACCCCTGCCATTTCCTGTTTCATTTCCTGTTTGTGAGGAACAAGTGTATTCTATCATTTACTGTTTCTTTCACTAGCTCACATAGAAAATCTGGTATTGGATCTCTGCCCTTCAGGCAAGCAGACAAGATGTTACTGCATTTGTTCTTTTAACAAATCCTGGGCAATAGAAAAGAAGAGGAACAGAAACTGTAAATTAGGACAGTAATATTTGTCTATAGCACCTTTACATGTAAGCACATTATCTATGCTATGATAAAGTAACAAGAGGACTAAAAACATACAACTCCTCTCAGAATACTAGCTATGCTGTTTGTGTAAAGGCTACACCCTGATAAGATTTTAGCCTCCAGCAGCAATGGAACAAGCCTTCCTGTTAGCGATCTGCTTTACTCCCAAGTTTTTCAGCAAAGTAACTATTGGCTAAACATGTCTACAAGGCCACAAAAAGGTACGAGCCCTGGCTAGTTATGCTCCATTGATGTAAATGCTTTCTACTGTTGATGAGAAGAGCTACTGGCATGCAAACTTCTCAAGTTTATCACTATGTGGATAAGGCTTCCAGACAGAAGCTAGTTTATATCATATTCCCATGACATACAAGACACAGGGAGCACACACCTGCGTTTCAACCATGTCCAAAAGCAGAATCCCTAGCACATAATCTTCCTTCCACCTACACTGCAAAAAGATTGCAGTTAATACCTGAAACAAAATGTATGCTTTTACTTAAAAGGAGAATAACCCTAATTTGGGAAACAGTCTATTATTTAAGTTCATATCTTATTCACACATACATGCTTCATAATTAGGCAAGTTTCTGTACACAGAAAAGTTAGTATCTTTTCAAATGTTTAAAATGAAAAATATATCAAACTGCCAAGTCTCACTTCGTAGATTCTTTCTATGAATTTGCTTCAAAGCATTCATGAGATTTTAATGCCATCAACTTGGAGAACAAGGGAATGCATTTTTTCACCTGTTAACCTCAGATGTTTATCATCAGATTTATTTCAAAGTACAGTTTGGAATTTCAAGGGAAGAATGCTGTAATTAAGGAAAAAGCCTTACAAAAATTATCCTGAATCAATATTAATGCCAAGAATATACTATACTATTTCCAGCCATCACTGGGCAGAGGGCAATTCTCAGAGATGGATCACATGCAACAGATCAGTTTAGTATTTTGATCCTTTATTAAACTTCCAACAGATATTACAATATAACTAGCCTGTAGAAATAATACATATAAGTACTGACTTGA
>NW_009925219.1:0-19849 GCF_000696875.1 Nestor notabilis | reverse complement strand
CAGGAATGAATTTAGTTTGAAACACTAACACAGGTTTAACTCAGGTTAAGACAGAGTTACCCTCTACCCTGACTACAACTTAATCCCACCATAGATGCAGGAGTTAAGGTCACACAAATTCAAATCCATTCAGATAAAAATACTCAAGTGTTGTGCACCACCACAACTTTCACAGAGTTCCAAGATAAATCCTTTAACAGGACATCATTTATTAAAAGCTCGCAAATTATCTTCAGTGAGCTTTCTTCATCTGCTTATCATCTATACCTGTTCTCATTTTTATGTCCACTCACAACCCCAATTCAACCCAGTTCAACAGGTTTCTGCTGCCACCTACCGGAACAGGTCTGATTTGCCTTTCTCCCCCATAGTAACTCTTCTCTGTCTTTTCTGGTCGCTCGACACTTCAAAGAGGCAATTCCATTTGCTAGTACAACAGAAAGTTATTTTCTGGTGGGTGAGAAGGAGCCTGAATTAGTCTCTAGCAAGGTGAGCTGGCCTGAAGAGGGACCTAAGAAACATCAATACAAGGCCACGTGTAGGGGAAGGGTACAGACTGGGGATACATTTCCCATGTTAACAACACAAGGGGATTGTTTGATTGGCACACTATTATTATTTCCAATTATAGGAACAAGCAGAATGACTGCTGAACTTCGGAGCTAACAGCCAAATTGCGCGTTGCTAGTTATAAAGTGACCACTGCTACTGCTATCAATCAACAAATATCTAACCATACCAATCTTGCTTACTGAAACCATAAAAAGTTGGCTTCTCAAGCATACCACTTTCACACACACATTTAAGGACACTTGAGCTTTTAAAAACAAATGCTTAGCTGACTTTAGATGCCTTCTGTAACTCTTGGTCTCACATAATTTTGTGATTATAGTCTTAAGTACTGAATTCATATGATGTAAAGATCATGTAAGTTTGACTCCAAGCTTTCAATGAATCTCAAAAAACTTTCAACAAACTACTTCGTTAGCAATTGGGCTGTTACCCATCAGACTGGCAGGAGAACAGAAGGCAATCTCTGAACACAAATCAATCTTTACACTTTCCTTAAAATCTGAATTAAGTCTCCTGAAGTTGCAAGTGAACTAAAGAAAACAGACTAAATCAAGTCAGCCCAAGTGTTAGACAGTCCACATGACAGTTCTACCCCAACATGGAGAGAGAAAAAAAAAAAGGTGGGGGGGAACCCCACTATCGACATCATAAAGCAAGAACAAAGCATATCAAGTAACTGAGCTCTACAGATACCTGGTAAGCAAAAAACCAAAAACAAACAAAACACCAAAACAAAACAAAACCAAATCAACCAACCAAAAACCCACAAAAAAACCTTACCAACAACCCACACCCCAACAGTTTCAAGCTTGGAATGAGACATGCAATGGTGACACTTTTTGCTCGGATTTGTATTTTACTATTCAGTCGTGAAAACCCTTCAGAATACTGAATTTGCAATTGGATAGTTTTACAATTGTAACTTTACAAAAAATATAATTTTACATCAATTACAATCATCAGCACAAAGCTGACTGGAAGTGGTTGCAATTGCAGTTTTAAAAGTAAGAAACAGTCATCAAAAAAGAGATTGCCATGAACACTTAAAATGAGGTCTTTGCTTTTCCATCTTTGCCTTTCTGAAAGACTTCGGGCAGGAAGAATCCTTATCAGTATCATTTCTTTTTCTCTCTTTCACTTTGTTTCATTCCAAACAAGCAGCAGTTACACCCTTTAATGGAGCAGATTAGGCGTTAGAGGCTAAGTTTTGGAAAATACTAACGTATCTGGGAAAACACTAGGCTCCACAGAGTCTCTGCCTTACAGCATGGAAGGCCATAGAGTAAAACCAGCCTAGCAGGTTAGAACTTTGAGCAGTTGTAAACTCAGCAACTTTCAGTTTCACATTTGGCAGTAACGCTTTTCTACACATTCTGACAATTTCATCCAACTAGAGGACTTGGAAGGGAAGGAACTTGTCTTACTCTCGCAGTCCTGTCCTCATTTCTCTCCTGGTTTTCCCATTCATTTCCACATCATCCAGAGTCCATCCATTCCAAAGGTTTTAAAAAACAGAAAAATAGAAGCATTCAAAATTAGCCTAGAAAACCTGTGTTCTTGTGGGTTTGGGGTTGGGTTTATTTTGATGTTTTTTTGGGGAGCTGGCATCGGGGGTTTTTTTGTATAAAGATATTCTCCCCCCAGATTTTTAACCTTAAATTTATATATGTGAAGGCTCCATTCTGCAGCCTTGAAAGACAGAAGCTTATGTTTTAAGGACATTCAAACTCTGACTTCAGGAGCTGGGGCTCAAAAAACACTAAATATCATGCAGCTCATTGAAAAGCTATTAAAGTTAACAGTGTTTCTTTTGCTGCTTGTTCCTGTCATGTCTTCATGCCCATCCTACAAATAAACAAAAAAATATATACCCAGAAATCACAGAATATATTCAGAAACCAATACTTCAATTACACTACATCCCTTTTTCTCCACTTTCTCACTTGTTAAAGAGCAACCACAACAAGAAATTTCACTTTACAATCATAAATGAATTCCACTTGCTACAATCAGCAAGACAAAATCAGTTACAGACTTAGTTTGAAACAGATCTGTCACTATGGGATTGAAGAGGTTAAAAACAGGTATGTAAAGAGCCTTGTAGGACACTCAGGAAAATTAAGAACGGAGGAGAAAGGTCCTGAGAAACAACCACTAATGAGAGAAAACCTCACATAGCAGAGTTTAAACTGCAGACTTCTGGAGGGGGATAGTGACTTTGTAACACCTACGAAAACCAGTCTTTGACTACCATCTATAGTATTCCTTTACCTTATGTGTTATTGATATAAATCCTACCCAGTACTGTTTTCTACAAGGTCCCTGTCATGGTTTAACCAGTTGGCAATTAAGTGTCACAATCGCTCCCTCAATCCCAAAACCAGGACAGTCCCTAACACAGAAATCCCTGTGCTTACTGCAACTTGGTGACCCAGCTCATGAGAACTTCATCTGCTCTTGAAAGGTAATTCTGTCTCCTCTGCAAAAGCTCTTACCTACTTCAAAATATAAGACACCAGCATGATTTTAAGACTTAAAGTTCAGCCTCCCCCTCTAAAATTAAGCAGAGTTTAACACATTAAATTTCATTCTGCACAAAGAAAATTGCCTCAGCAGCTACCTACATGAAGTTGAATGATGGATTTTAACATGAAGGGACAACAGCAACAAAACAGTCGTTTTTATTGGTCAAAGGAAAAAAAAAAGAAAAAAAAAAGAAAAAAAAAAAAAAAAAAAAAAAAAGAAAAAGGTAACCATGATCAGAACTGAGAAAAGGAGCAAAAGTCTCCAGATTATCAGAGAAGACACTTAAATAATTATATTTCAAATATCTGAAAAATATAATCACAGTTCCTGACCACAGCAACGGTACTTGGAACATCACTACCCTTAACTGCTGAAGAAAAGGGGAAGAAATTAGAAGAACACACCCTTACAAACATCTGTAATCACCAGTCTGCTGCTGCTTCAAACAACAACAAAAATATACTGGTGACAAAACCTAGCAATTCCTTTCCCTCATTTAAAAAAATAAGGAGCCAACCTTGAATCAGAACCATCAAGAGATCCAAACCTAAGCACAAAAGAGATTAAACAAATTTAAGCCTAATAAAAAAACCTAGTTTGTTCAGAACACCATCTACCTCTTTACACCTTTCACATACAGGATATTTCTTTCTACTCAAGAGCTTCGACTAAAATGTTTAATTACCACTTTGAAATGTTCAGATCACTTCAAGTCAGAAAATAAATACTGTCAGTATATTAAAACGTTACACACATGATTTATAGTATACCATGCAAAATTACTACTCATCACAGTCTAAACCTTTATTGAACTGAAAAGGAAAGTCAGAAAACTTCTTTTTGAAATGGAAAGGATTTTTGAAGTACAGAATGACTGGCTAAATCAATCAGTCACTGGTTTCTCTTACTTAAAGTAAAAGCAGGGCAAAATTTCCATGCAACAGTTTATTCAAAGAGGTCATCTTTTGAGAACTGCAGACTTAAAGATACAGTGTAATAATCAAACATATGATAAAGAGTTTAAACAGAATACATCTCCAGTTTTGTGCATTGCTACACTTCATTTACCCATACTTTTCTGAGAAAACTACTTATTAAAGAAAAATGATCAAACTTTCCATGCTGTGCTTATAATCACAATTAACTCTCCTTTTTTTTTTTCTTTCATTTTGCCACACTTAAGAGTGTTTCCAGATACACTTGGAACTGGCATAGCAGGACAAGGCAGTACCAAACCCAACTCTCTTGCTCTCCTCAGGCATGACCAGTGATACCTTGTCCTGCAGCCTCATGCTATTCTTCTCCTGGTCAAGGAGCACAAAGGATTGTCTCACACACACTTCTGGGCTGGTTGAATATTTTGTTTTCCATTCTTCCCCCTTTATAAAATTCAAAACAATTTCTTTAATTGATGGGAGAGGTGTCATGGTTAAATCCAATGTTTAGGTAAGCACCTACTGAAAGCCAGACTCTGGCAAAAAATAAATTCCTTTCTCATCTTAGTCGGGGACTTGACTTGTTTACTAATATATCATTTCCTCATGATGTTTCAGTGACAGTAAGGCTGGGTATTTCAGCCACTCCTTAAAAAGCAGTTCCAAAACAATTCAATACTGCCACTGTCATTCCTCCTGCTCCCAGGCATGCATTCCCCCTCTCCCTCCTGTAACCTGCTGCCAATGCTGGCACTCATTTGATCTTGTAGCAAGCCAGTTCACGGAGCAAAAAACAGGGGGAGGGGGAAAGTAGTGTTAATTTTCTGTTAGTTTAGTTTTGAAACAGATGAATGCCAGTGTGAAGGAGCAAAGCCAACTTACACATATCTACAAATCACACCCTTAATTTTTCCTGAGGGCAATCTTGGAGGAGGGGAGAAAAACAAGGTTGCACTCAACACTAAAAGAGCCTTCTCTGATTTTATATTACCTTAGCACTAGAATAAACATTTAGGAAGTTAAACATGTAGCCCAACCACACAAAACTGTCTCTGGCAGCTGTTACAATCAAACAACAATGTGGGCCTGCAGGGTGAGAGGAAGGAGCAGACATACAAGTTCTACAGAAGCAACACAAAAAGGGTTAATAACAGCAAACTGCTTCCTCAAGTTAGCAGCTAATTGGAAACAAATGTGTTAAGACTGAACAGGGAGATACTGCTTGAACTCAGGAGAAAAAAAAAAGGAGAATTTATCACCTGTGGAAGAAGGGACTGTCACTCCATGAAAAGTACAAGGATGTTATTAGGTTATGTAGAGAGAAAGATAGCAAGACGAAGGCACAGATGGAACTAAACCTGGCCACTGCCATAAAAGATAATAAAAAGTTCTTTCTCAAATATATTAGCAATAAAAGGAGGGTCAAGGAGAACCTCCAATCTCTACTGAAATTGAGGATAAGGAAAAGGCTGAGGTACTTAATGCTGCCTTTGCCTCAGTGCCAGGGAAGGTCATGGAGCAGATGATCCTAAGTGAGATCATAAAGCACCTGCAGGAAAATGGAGGGATTGGGCCCAGTCAGCATGGGTTCATGAAGGGCAGGTCCTGCTTGACCAACCTGGTCTCCTTCTACAATAAGGTGACCTACCTGGTAGATGAGGGAAAGGCTGTGGACACTGTCCATTTGGACTTAAGTAAAGCATTTGACACCACCTCCCTCAGCGTTCTCCTGGACATACCGGCTGCTCATGGCCTGGATAGGTGGATTCTTCACTGGGTTAGAAACTGGCTGGATGGCTGAGCCCAAAAGTGGTGGTAAATGGCATCACATCTAGCGGGCGATGGGTCACTAGTGGGGTCCCTCAGGGCCCAGTGTTAGGGCCAGTGTTGTTTAACAGCTTCATTGATGATCTGGATGAGGGGATTGGGTGCACTGGATGAGCGGATTGGGTGCACCCTCAGTAAATTCGCAGATGACACCAAGTTGGCTGGGAGTGTTGACCTGCTGGAGGATAGGAAGGTTCTGCAGAGGGATCTGGACAGGCTGGATCAAGAAGCTGCGGCCAATGGTATGAGGTTCAACAAGGCAAAGTGCCAGGTCCTGCATTTGGGCCACAACAACCCCAAGCAATGCTACAGGCTTGGGGAAGAGTGGCTGGAAAGCTGCTCGGCAGAAAAGAACCCAGGGGTGCTGATTGATGGAGCTGAACATGAGCCAGTTTGTGCCCAGGCGGCCAAGAAGACCAAAAGCATCCTAGCCTGTATCAGAAATAGCATAGCCAGCAGGGCCAGGGCAATGATCATCCCCCTGTGCTCAGCACTGGTGAGGCTGCACCTTGAATCCTGCGTTTAATTCTGAGCCCCTCACTACACAACAGTCATTGACACGACAGTCATTGAGGTGCGGGAGCGGGTCCAGAAAAGGGCAATGCAGCTGGTGAAGGGTCTGGAGCACAAGTCTGATGAGGAACGGCTGAGAGAACTGGGGTTGTTTAGTCTAGAGAAGAGAAGGCTCAGGGGGGACCTTATCACTCTCTACAACTACCTGAAAGGAGGTTGTACTGAGGTGGGTGTTGGTCTCCTAAGTGACAAGAGGTAACAGCCTCAAGCTGTGCCAAAGGAGGTATAGATTGGGTATTAGGAAAAATTTATTCACAGAGAGGGTAATCAGGTATTGCAATAGGCTGCACAGAAAAGTGGCGGAATCACCACCCCTGGAAGCATTCAAAAACTGCACAGATGAGTCCCTCAGTGATACACTTCAGTGGTGGTCTTGGCAGTGCTGGGGTAATGGTTGGACTTGATGATCTTAAAGGTCTTTTCCAACCTAGTTGATGCTATTATTCTGTGATAAGACAACTCACTGGCGCAGCCCTGTCAAGCAGAGGACAGCATCATCAAACTGAGCACAGCATATCTTCCCTGTTAGACCATAGTCCTTTTTTCTTATTTTTAGGCTGACTCCCAAGATTTTTTTCCTCACGTAAGAAAGAACCTGAAGTGAAAGCAGGTGGAAAACTTTCAGAATGATTGGCAGGACATCATCAAGAGGTAAGCTACCACCAAGAGGTAGGAAAGAAAGACCTTCAGCTATTCAGCACAGTACCATAAAGAAAAGAACAGCCACAGAAGTCTTCTTTTCTGCCTGTCCTCTTGTGTAGGAAGGGCAACTGAGGCTGTTGGATTTGAAGGGTGCTCATACAGGAAGAAGCCTCCAGCTGGGCTGCCATAGTTTTAAGTTAACAGAGCTTAACTTTGTATTCAAGTGCAGTTATCTTCACCTCTGAAGCTACACTAGCAGAAGGTCCTAGGCTAAGCAGAACTTCTTTAAAAGAATAGCTGCAGGGAAAAGGGGAAAGAAAGGGATAAGCGTGGTCACAGAAACTAGGAGTTGTTTTCTCTGTTAGTTCCAAACTAACATATGTAAGGACAAAACCAAGACCACCATTGCAACACTTGGGAGCAAGCCTCCAGTTTCCATTTATTTTCTGCCAGCTTCACAGTAGTATGGAAAAATAAACAAAAATCTATTAATCTGCAAAAAACCTACTCCAAGATGAGGTAACAGACACTGACAGGCAAGAGCAAAATAGCAATATTCATGGTGGTATGACAACCTATTCTGCTTTGTACTGCTTTTCTTCAAGGAGCATATTTTATACACAGAGAGGGAAAAGTAACAGACGGCTGTCTAAACAGCTGTTCATTTATCTTCCAATTATTTTTCCATACTTTTCTAGAATAAAATACAGATTTGCTACCTGGGAGCTCATAATATGCAATTTTAAAATTTGCTATTTCCCCCCAGGTTTCCCATGTTTGTCTATGAACTTTCTTCAAGGAAGGAATAATGCTACTTTTTCTCCAACCTTCTGTAAAGGAAAGATAGATGCAATCTCTGCACTTCCTGCTATGTAACAGACTTAACACTACTAAACCTTTTTTCTGCAGTTTACACCATGCAGGATTCAGTGAGAGGAGATTAAGGGGACAGGGAAGCTGGGAAGAGCTGAAATGCCTCCACAGTTCAAAGCTCCTCATTACATATTGTTTCCTGCTGTTATAACCTTTAAAAGATGGCGACTAATTCTTTTACAAATTAACCTATATGCTACCTTTTCTACGTTAAATAACATCTCCTTACAAAGGTCCTGACACAAGACACATACTAACAAGACTACTAGATACTCAACAGGAAAAATTTAAAAATAACCTGCTCTGAAAAAGGCAGATGAGGAAAGTAACAGAGGGAAGTTGAAAAAGAATAGAAAAGATGCCTCACAGCACAAGGCAATTAAAAGCTTTTAACCTTGTAAAGTCCTCCACTTTGTCAAGCTGCTTGGGAAAAGACTCCTACAACCGTAACAAGAGTTACAGAAGACTAAAACCCATGTTAAAAAAATCCAGAATATTTGCAACTAAGATTCTATCCCTGTCTTATCCCTATTCCAAAGTCCTTCCTTACAAACTATGGGGGAGTTGGGAAGGCAGAGGAAAAGTGCAGAAATAAACCATTGTTTAAGAAGCTAGAAATCAAGATTACACTATCATCTAGCAGCAAAAATAGACAATAGTTCTCTCTGAAACTGACCTACATGTATTATTAAACTATGAAAGGTAATAAACCTTTTGAACAACAAAACCATCAGTATTTTTGATGTATTAACACATGCCAAAAATGAAAAAAAATAAATTACTAAAATGATAAATTGTTATTAACTTGCCAATAATTCTAATAATTAAATAATTTTCCATTCCCTTCATTAAACACAGTCTTCCCACTCAGGTTTTGACCTTCCCCTGTGTTTTCTGAATAGTGTATCACCTTATAGCTTTTAACTAATAAATTAGTTGTGTTTTCCCTTTCTCTTTAAAACTGGAGTTAACCACAGAAAATGTAAGTAGTACACACAAGTAAGAAGAACCTTTAAGCCCCAGTGTTTATCTTCTGACCACAGATATAGCTACATATCAGGTATTTTCAGGAAACTGAAGAGAGCATCAAGATCCCATTTTATTTAATTTGAAGTACTCCATGGAGGAAGTTACTCTGCTAGTCTGGATAGCTCTTCACAACTTAGACATACTAATACATTTCTTGCATTTGAAACAAAGATAAGAGGCCTGTTAATAGAAGTAGACCGACTATTGAAAGATAAAATGAACAGTGTCATGCAGATAAAGTGGCAAAGTATTAATAACTATTATACTTAGCTTCGTATTTCAGAAGGATTCAATTTTTCACCCATTCCAATTTTCTAATGCTTGTCCTGCAAAAATACTAAGCCATGGTTTACAGGCAGGCGTAATTTAAAAATGCAGATGTGGACTTTTCACAGGAGCTGGCAAGAACAAAGGTAAGAAAAATCTCTCTCTTTTAATTTTGTGATAAAAGCACAATATTTTTCTCCCCCTAAATGAATAGCAAAGTATTATTCCTCCTAATTACATACAGTTTCATTCTAACAATAGGTTCAGGAAGGATGACAAAGCAGTGACAATAAATTCTTAAGTTCAGACGGCAAAAAAAGCTGCACTGCTAGGCTTCTCCTAAATCAGTTTAAAAATCCTAGTCAATACGTGTACACCAGAAAAAGCTGCAAGAGCCAGAGAAGCTATACTGCAATAGTAAAATGTGAAATGAGAAAGTGCTTTTGAAATCAGTGAATTTTGCCAGTATGAACAGTCACTGTAAGGCATTCTGCAACATTCATTGACATGACACTGTAAGGTGATGATTTGCCCTTATCACAAACAGGCAACAGCCTAAAGTCACAGACAAAGCTGAAATACTAGTTCGTTCCAAGACTGCTAAAAACTTCAAACCAGAAGACAACTGGTTTTTAATTAACAAGATCCCATGCAGTATAATTCTGGATGCTTTTCTAGCTGAAGTATTTATTATTTTTTTCAGTATGAACTATATTACGTTGAGTCAAGTTGCAGGTCTAAAGATCTCATTTACGTTGGCAAGAATTTCCCCACTCCTTGATGGGGAGTGGAAAAAACATTCCGGAGAGTTGCCATTGGCTCTACTCTGAAGAAACACAAGCTATAGTCTGGCCTGTTCTTTTGGCCAGTTTCAACAGGAAGGAAGCCTGTAGCTCCATCCACTCTGCTAACACCATTAGGTGGTACTTTGACTTCAAGATACTCTCTGTCACAAGGAATGTACCCAAAACTACTCGTTTATGGGCACCTAAAAATTAGGCAAAACCAACACAATAAACACAAACAAGTAATGTCAAACTTCAACACCCAGACAGGGCTTAAACATTTGCATTATGTAAACAGATGGACATTTATATTAAGCTTTAGCTTGAAAAAGCTGTACCCACCAGCCTAGAATCTGAACATGCAGGCCAGATTGGCAACTACTTTTTTGTTCCACAGTCCATCCAATATCTGCAATTTAAATAAAAAGAACATTTACACACCAGTTTTCATTTACTCATCTTTAAATGAAGTTTTATGTTCACTAATATGGCTGAATAGCAGATTATAATTTAATAAATTCACCAGTTTACTCTCATAAACACTAAAGGTTACAAAAGGCTGTAACTCTAGATCAGCTCAAATAGTTCTCCCTTCCAGTACACAGGTGAAATGCGGATATCTTTACAAAACATCTGTTTTTCTATCCCACTTTAACCACATCTTTCCTGAAGCATCAGCAAGTGCTGTACCTCTTTTCTGAATGATTCTTTCCATCTTTTTTCGTACATACTTAATTATAGTTACACTTATCTACTAGCCACACTGTCATCAGTTTCAATGGGACCTGAATTTCCTACTCCAACTGGGCTACAACATTTAAAGACTGAACACCTTAGAAAAACCTGGCCATTTTCACTGACTAAGAGAAGAATACTAGGATTTTAATAGGCACCATCATTTAAAGCTCACTAATTAAACTATGCCTGTTGAAAGCATTTAACCCTCTTTGATTATCTCCAGGTAAGAGGAGAAAGATTACCGTCACCATCTTTCACCCAGGTAGGCCACTGGTCAAGATTTCACACAGTGGTATAATCCATATATGTGGGTTCTGTGGTGAAGTCAATTCATTTAGTTCCTGTCCTACTTTTTGAAGGGCTAGCTTTTAAACTTGCATCATCTTGGGGATCCAGTTGATGACCCTGTAAACAGCTGCAGTGCCACCGTGGGCAGAGATGAATTCTTGATCTAGTCTTCCCACTTGTCTACTGTAGCACTGCTCTTAGGCCTACAGTTTCATGAGGCCTTCTTTATCAATGATACCAACATATTATACTCTTAATTCTAGTATTTCTTCACCATACCTCAGCTTTGCAGAAACTAAACCTATCTGTAGGAGCGTACTATAAACCACACCAGTGAACTAAGGCGAGAGGATGGCAAATCCATACACTCTCACTACTGTAGTGCAAAAAATATCCCCATCAGTGTGAAGCTGTAAGAAACTACTGAACTGATTTAACAGCTCCTCAGCATCAAGGGGTTAGATCTCACTCCATAAGATCAGCCAGGACAGTTAAATAGCAAACTGGTAGTTTTCTAACCCTCAGCACAAGACTGACCTGGCTCACAGACAGATGAAACAAGTACCAGAGACCAGCTGTTTATGTCAGTGAAAGAAATCATCCCTGTTCAGTCACAGCAAACTATAAGTCCGGCCCCTGATGCTCACAAATGCTTTCTTCCTTCTATTTTTTGCTTTAAACTTGCTATCTCAAAGCCATTTTGTTATATTACTGTAAGAGTATTTACACAGAGATACCAACAAAAGAGCTAAAGCATTCCTTTCATGACAGCAAAGGCATATTTTGCATCAATAAACCAAAACTATTCAAACAAATCAAGGTTGAAGGCCTTCCAGAAAAAATAACACCACTCTACACATGTAACTGCAGCTACACTAGCAACCTTTGCATGCATATAGCTATACTATGGAATGATGACAATCTCGCACGTATCCAAAACAATGCCGCCATGCTGGTACCATTCACAGCTCTGAAAAGCTCTACGTCATCAGAACAGTGAAGATAACAGATTATAAAGTTATTTTTTTTTCCTCCACAGTATGTGCATGAAAGCACTACTGGGAGAACTGGTATTTTCCTTCCAGCCTGGAAACCACAGGGGTTTTCAATCCCATGAAGAGGGGAAAAAAAAAAACCAAACCAAACACCAAAACAAATGGGTATCTGCTCTGAACCTTACTGCTAGCACATCACCTGCTAGAAACAAGAGGCTGGAGAGAAAAGAAATTTCCAATCTGAATGACAGTTCTCTCCTGCTGCTTACCATTTATTTTATTTTCCTTCACCCAATGCTGTGGAATAAGAACTCAAATGTGTTGAGTTGAGGCCTTAGAAAGGAAGACCAAAATGCCCTTCTTGTAGAGTAGCAGAAACTAACTCTTTAGCAACGCCCATTACACATACATTCGTGCTAAGTCCTAACTCAGATGCACAACAGTGTAAGTTATATTGCTTAAAAATTTGCTGGTGGTCAAATTTCTCCTTGTATTCAACTCATTTAAGAGAAAAAAAAAATATATATAATCCGACTGAAGTCCTGAGTGTAACCATCACAGAGGCAATCCACTGACACAACCTCCATCAGAATTCCAAGCTTCGATACACCTACCTCTACCCTAAGCAGCTACCAATGAATACAAGCTGGTGAGGGTTTAAGTCAAATAATTTCATAATTCTTGTATGAATCATTCAAACAGACCTTAAAAGTCATACATAAAAACAGTTAAATGAATTACAGCTATTAAAGACAGGTTTAATTAATTTTTAAAGACTGGCACAGTTTAAAATGTCTGAAGAACTAACAGGCATAATAGATGAAAGATAACACAAATACTTTGCTAAATGTCTTTGCCTGATCCAATATATGCATCTTGGTAAACAAACTTCAATATTCATGGGACTGCTAACTCTTCTGGGTCTGACTTTTAAAATAAATATTTATAGAGTCCCTTGCACAAAAGGGCCTAATCCAATCCAAGCTCTCTAGCCAGTACCAAAGCATAAATAAAATATAATAATCTGATATTGGCAATTATTCCAACAAGACAGTTTAAAATACAGTTTGAGAGACACACACACAAAAAGACCTTAGCCCCATTTACCAAAGACAAGAGCAGTACTTTAAAAAAGGGAATAAGACAACAAAATTTTCAACAGAAGAAGCTTCATAAGCCAATGTGAAACATACTGCTTTGTATTTCTCAACCTAAACCACCTTTTCAAGCATACTTTTGCTGAGCCCCTGGAGATTCCCTGAACCCAGACTTAAACCTGTTAAAGAAGGCACTGTAAGAAAGATAACCTACCATTCATTGCCTTTCAATAAACAAGTACTTGTCCAACAAATGGAAAGCAGCAGTTTGAACCAGCTGAATGAACTGAAAGAAATCCAAGTACAGAACTCATTCCTTTTTCTCCCATTATTTCAGGAAATCCTAAACGGAACAGGAGCAAACTTAGCAACTGATACTCTGAAGAAGAAACAGGAGAAAGAAGTTACAAGTGCTGAACTGGTCTCTCAGGAGGGAAGAAAATTTTCCAAGGAAAAAAAAAGAAAATATTGGAACAAAAAAGAATGCCAAAGTAGTATAAACAAGAGGGCATTAATGTGTCAATTGCGAAGTACAGAACACATATTGCCTAGGCAAGGAAAAGGGAGAGAACAAGGGAAAGACAGGATATGAATGAACAGATCTCCTCTTTTCTAGCACATCTACAAGTAAGATAGGATATCAGTAACAAGGTGGTTGGAGGAGATAAATTCTGCATAGGACAGATTTTTAATGAGTCAAGAAAACAGAAAAAACACGAGTGATGTAAAAAGACAGGAGAGTACTGTAAAAACAGATATGTAGCACACCATGGACACAGGAGGCAGAGGCTTTTCTTAAGGGTTTAAACACATCATGAATTGACAAGTGATACAATTACATGCCACACCGTAAAATTTCACTTTTTTTTTTTTTTAATGTGCTGCTTCCCCCACCCCCCCACCTCCCCGTGTAGGTGAAACAGTTAATAATTTTTTCCACATAGGGAAATCATGCTTAGGACTTACATGAGAAAAGACTTCTGCATTTCTAACTTTCAATATAAAGTTGAAATCAATTCCGCCCAACAGCTTCAGGAAAACAAACAATTTATCTGGATAGACATATTAATCATGTTTTATGAGGCATCAGATCAGTAACAAGTACTAATGTCTTATAGGGTGGTTAGATTCTAAAACTTACTGTATTTTTTTTAGTTAGTTTTTCAGCAGTGCCCTGCTGAAAAAGGCATTCTGAGAACATAGTGATAAGCACATGTATCCCCAAATGAGGTTTGTACACATATACAATGCACTTTCCTTTGAGAAACACATTCTAAAGCTCTAGCTTTGACAGCCTCTAAGAATTCCTCTAAGAATATTCCATAAGCATATTTATGCTTGATCTTTCTTTTCACCTATCAAAACACCTGATAACAGCAAAGCAATTCCTTGAACAATAAAGATACACTGCAGCAAATAAAATTAAGTTTTATGTTAAGAATATTTCACGTTTGCCATTTCTACCCAGCATTACGTACAAAATACAAGTATACCAGATAAATACTTATTTCAAGATTCAGTCACCTCCATAAATCTTATCCTGTAATAAAAAGCACATATTTCCAGGCTTATTAAAATAGTATGATACTACTATGGCTCACCTTCACAGGTAAATCTATTAGACCTTGAGTACATTAAATATACCATTGCATGCAACAGCACACAGAGGTATGACTGAATTATACTATTAACATGAGACAAACATTGAAGTCATTATCTGGAGAAACTCTTAAATATATATGATGTAACAATAACATAGTGCTTTTTCCCCCATCCCTGGCAGTGTTCAAGGCCAGGCTGGATGGGGCTTTGAGCAACCTGGTCCAGTGGAAGATGTCCCTGCCCACGGCAGGGGGTTGGAACTAGATTATCTTTAAGGTCCCATCCAACCCAAACCATTCTATGATTCTATGATAATGCATTTTGAGGACAACATGTATTTCTTACACAGCTCAACTCCTCGTTACTCTTGCCCCCTGCTGCTACATGCACTCTGTCAGTCTAGGCATTAGGGCAACAAATCAGACCCATACAAACACAAAAGCAGGCATGAGCAGAAGAGGCTCTGTATGTGCATCACCAAACATCTAAGTTAAAAGCTTACAATACAATCTTAGCAGCCTGCTCAGCTACCTTACATCTCTCATCTTCCCCCCCCCCCCCTTCTTTTTTCCTCCAGTCTTCATCTTCCTAAGAACCTAATGTATCAAGATTTTTTAGTAAACCAAACTGGCAGCTGCTAACCTTCCTCTTAAAGCCACTACCCCTTAAATAACAGAACAAAGCCCATTTCCCATACATTTGCATTGTTTCAGCCATACCCCCATGTTTCAATTAGTCACATTCCACCTCTATCCCAGATGCCTATTATTTTACCCCTCTCTTCCAAGCACTAGCCACAACATACTTAACCTCTCATGTCCTCTAACTACTGACTGAAGAGAGTACTACATTTCACATCTAGTTCCTACCCTACAGACAACTGTTTGATTGCCAACTGGCAGGCTAATCAAGGTAACTGCAAAATTAACGCAAAACGTTCCCCTAAAGAGATGATCTTACTCAATGAAACCATCAAGTTTAACAAAGCCTGTTAAACATCATTAAAACGTAAAGTCTTTGAGACCTTGCCCCTTGGCTAATTTCTTTACTGAAATTAGCTCATGGGCTCAAAATTCATTGAGATGCAGGATTAAAGAAAACATAATTGCCCAAGATTTGTGTCTTTAGAAAGGCAAATTAAAGAGCTTTATACACTACACAAATATATAAAACCAACAGCAACTCTATTTCTTAAAAAAAGGAAAAAGCAATTATTTCCTAAAGAAAATGCAAACAAAACCCCCGAGGAAATAGGTGCATCCCAACACATTTTCCATGTGCGAACAGTTGATTCTGAACTTTTCCAGCGTGTCTAATTAACTAAAGTTTCTTAAAGAAACTACATTTATGCATTCCATTTGTCCCTTTAATAAGTATTTATATCGGCCAGCTATTTTCAAGTGTATTTTAAAGACGATGTGAAAGTCTCAAAGGAAAAAAAAAAAAAAAAGGCTTCTACAAGTTTTTTAAAACTGGCAGCTTTGCAGAAAAGAAGAAACTCAAATTCATGCCTTCAAGGAGGGGAAAATCAGGTGGAATTCTGCCTTCTCCACTGGTAGCCCCAGCAGACCAACCAGCCAGCATACACATAGCATCAGATTTGATTAATTCTGGAACAAGCTTTAAATACTTAGTATTTGAGTGTTTGTCTAACATAAATCATCAAATTAATGATCATATACAGTGGCTTTTGTCCTGGTTTTGGTGAATTCTAGCAAGCCTAGCAGTACTATGACTAAATAGGTGCACAGGTTTGGGTTTGGTTGTTGGTTGGGGTTTTTTAATAGAAACACTTGTATACTCGATGTACAGAAATGTATGGATTTTTCCTACCACTGTGTGTTTCTAAGTTAACACTTTTCTAAACACTAAAGGGAACACAAGTTTTATATCCACTGTGAAACACCAATTTTTAAATAATGGAAAAATTAAATTCTGCTCATAGTACAACCAGGATCTGAATGAGTTTTAAACCACTCGTCATTAAAGACAGTGAAATTTGATCTTCATCTGTGCTCAGAATAGGAAAGAGCTATACATTTTCCACATTGCTACAAAAAAATGATTACACAAAGTGTTTTTCTAATAATATAATGCACATTTTAAACAAAAGGATTTTTTGGGTAAAATTCTGTGGCCAGATACAAACTCGAACAAAGTTTATTTAGCACATTACTGCAACTTAAGCGTAACTTCTTGCCTCCAAACAAACAAACATCTACACACATTCTAAAAACATTAAACTACACCTTAACTGCACCTATAGCAACAAGAACACCCTAAGTGATGCCATTCACTCAACAACAGACATGTTCCAAGAATATCAGGATACCATACACAAACACCACAGATTTTCCACCTTCAATTATGTCAAATTTCACTGGGTTTCACCAGAACCCAATTACTACCAATGGAGGAACTCCAAAATCCAAAGGCAGCATAACACAAAGCTAGAAAGAACTCACTAAACATCTGTATGCTGTCTGGAATACCTTCTTGCATGAGAGTTGAGCTTGCTGATCAATTTAATTAAAAGAAGACCCAAATTTTACTATAACTAGGATAAAAGTCTACAAAAATTTTTGTCACAGAAAGCATTAATGTTATGTCAGTGATTTTTTGGTAAGCATTCTCAAGAGAAGGTGAAACTAAAACAACTGTTATACTGAAACCTCTGAATACAATTAAGAGTTTATAAAAAGTATTATCCAACTGTAAATCTGACAGCTTTCTCACCCTCACAATTAAATTTATATGTGTGGAATGCAATGCAGATCAGTTTGCTAAGCAGGGTTCAAGATGTTTGAGACCATCCACCAGCATTTCTCCAGTTTAAAATATAAAGTATATACTTTTCCAGTTGAGATAACCTACTATGCAATTAAAGAGAAGAAAACCCCAACTTGAATCACTGTATATATTAGTGAGGAAAAAAGTTATCTTTCATTTCAATCATTTAAATATTTGAGTTTTGAGTATAGCTTTAAAAAATCCAGTTCTGAATCACTGGAATTTTTGTTTTATTTCCTGTAAAAGCACCAACAGCAACATCATTCAGCATTCCGCTTGTAGCAGTTCAGAAAAGATCAGCCTGATCCCGCAGTCCTAAATTTACAGTCATTTCATAAACTTGAGGTCACATCTGACCAACTTATTTCTTCCAGTGTTTCCAACCATGGAGATCATGATAAGGAGGCAGCACTTACAGTAGGATGAAAAGCAGTCTAGTTTTATGTTTCAAAGTACACTCGCACAAAGAAATAGTTTGCCAAAAGCTCTTCAAGCTCCCTAGCAAAAAGAAAAAAAGAAAAAAAAGAAAAAATAAGAAAGTTTTCTGAGAATAATCTCTTCAACAGATGACAGGTTTAATTCTACAAGGCTTGAAAAGAATACTAGTTATCTATAAAGCCAAAGACTGTTACAAAATGACACAGGACCTCAGCCTTCAAAGCAATGCCATGGTGAGAAAAACCTCCATCATCTTCCATTCTGTCACTGCTGGAAAAGAGAAGTTTCTACCAGGACACTGTCATAGGAAGGGTGCCCATTTTCAAGAATTCTATTTTTGTATCAGCAAGTTTAAAGGAAGAGAGAAGAAACCTTTGATTTCTCTTGATGTTGAGAAGGAAAACAGTTGCATTTCAGAAAATCTTTGAACACTGGTGTGAGCAAAGATAGTGTGGCATAGGAAGAAGATGGCACTGCCCCCACATATAATGACAGGGATGACGCTTTATCAAACATCTCTCAGAAACAAAAATCGGGATGACCCAAACTGAGTTCTCTTCCAACAGCCTTCCTTCCCCTCTTCCCCATTGCAGGCTCTCCTGTGAAGCAACATGAAGAAAACCACCCAGGTCTTCTCAGTTTTTAAAAGAAATCGAGTCAGCTCAGTGTCCACGAAGCTGCAACCAAAGCCAAGGTGCTACCTACAGACAAGCATCTATAAGTTTAACATATGGGTAACAGCCACAAGTGACAGACACTTTCATTTAAATTGAAGGGCAGAACTTACTGAGGCTGAAGACACGTGTCTCCTAATTTGTCAGTGGAACTTCCCTCTTGCCAAAAGCAGACATCAGAATTCTGAGATTTGACAAAATCCAATTACAATAACACAGATAAACAATAAATAATTGAAAAATGTATATGAAATGCAAATGCACCATTACCTGGTAGATCAATTATTCCAGATTTCAGCAAATCATGGCCAATCATGAATATAGTGCTATCGCTACAGTGTCACTAGTCCTCCTTACTGTAATGCATGTGCAGTACCATTTTGGTGGCTAAAATTATGATTCAAAACAATGTGAACTAAGAGAATGACTGTATTTAATGTATGTCTTCTGCACATTTACATAAGTCAGAATACTGAAAATAACATGCCACACCATTTTCAGTGTTCTGCAGTTGAACTTCAGGCACAGATTTATTCAGTCAATATCAAATACCCTAAAGTTATGATGACCAGAAAACCACACTTGAAACCCACTCCTTGCTAAGAAGCATTCCTTCAGAATGCCTTTTGTACGTATGTACTTACTATCATTAATACAAAAACACCTACAGGTCTTGGGCACAAACCAGGCTCTGCTGAGGTGAAGTACAAAGAACACAAGGTCCCTGCCCTGAAGCCCTTGCTACATATAACTGGGCTGAGCATTCAAACTTTTAATACAAGCCTTTCAATGAATGAGACAAAGTACTGTACACCTCCACACAGCGTTCCCAGGTCTCTCAGAGGGACAAAACAAAACTGGGATGAGAAGAAGAAGAAAAAAGAAACCGTACGCACCTCCTCTCTTCGAAATCCTTCTTATCAGAACCATTTCAAGAATTTCTACTCAACAATTAAACTGACTTGAATAATGGAAACTAACGTCCCGAATATACTATATATGGAATCGAGCCCAGCCAGCCCCCGCAAAGACATCAGGCACCAAAGAATCGCACCTCTGACACTCTTGTTACTCATCCTCAAATGGCGGAGGCTCGCCCAGCGCACCCACACCTGTCACCTGCTAGTCGCCAGGCCAGCCCCCCTCCCTCGGTCCCTCCTCCAGCAAGGCGAGCCCGCTGGCAGGGCGCTTCCGCTC
>NW_009925218.1:38214-82974 GCF_000696875.1 Nestor notabilis | reverse complement strand
AGGGAAACGCAGCCATGGCTGACAGCCTCTTCAAAGCTGGCCAACTGCTTCTAATAGCTGGTCTTTTTCATAGTTCTCCTCCTTAGACATTATTGCTGTTCAAAAGATAAAAGGAAAAAAAAAAGCCAACTTTCTAAGCTTGATGGAGCTGCCAAATCTGAGGGAGAGCTGCTGAAGTAGATATCAAAGAGGAAACCTGCTATAAGCATCACAGCAAGAAAGCAGAATTGTCTATCACAGTGCTGTAAGCAACCCTGCTGGGACAGCAGTGTCACAGGGGACTAGCTGGGAAGCTCTCTTATTTGAAAACAAAAAGAGGTTTTGGGGTTGGGTCAGTTGCTGCCTCAAGTATGCCTGAAGTGTGTAGTGAAGTACTCTAAATGTCCTCATACTTGATGTAATGGAAGTGCTTGCTGCCCTCTGCATCTACTTTCCTACTACTATGAAGTGAGGACTTCATAGAAAGGAGGAAGGCATTGTCCTGGTCACGAGAGGGCGTTTGGGTTGTGCATTTGCTGTGATATACAGTGAGAGAGCTGCTCTAAAAGCACACCAACTTCTAAAGTGAGCACACTGAAAATACTCTCACCTCTCACCCTGGGCTTTCTGCTGGCCTGATTTTAAGCCCAGTAAACACTCTTGTGTGAAACAACTACGATTTTTGAGTCTTGGAGACTTTGTTCCTGAATGCCCAGAGCTGGAGAGTGACACAGGTGGCTCCACAATGTGGGAGAGCCAGCCCTCAGCCCAAAATCAGGGCAGGTTTCATAGAATTATAGAATCATAAAATGATTTAGGTGGAAGGGACCTTAAAGCTCATCCAGTTCCAACCCCCTGCCATGGGCAGGGACACCTTCTACTAGACCAGGTTGCTCTAAGCCCCATCCAAGCTGGCCTTGAACACTGCCAGGGATGGGGCAGCCACAGCTGGCTAGCAGGCAACACTGGGCCATGCATGTGGCAGAAGAGAGAAGTTATGCCCCTAGTTGTCTTTTGGATGAGGCTTATCCAGGAGGTGTGCTCTGAAGACACCTCTGGGTCTAGCTAGCCCTGAAGGTGAGAGATATAGGCACATTTCACCCCAAAAGCACTGGGAGAGCCTGGGAGGGCCTGAAAATGGAAACCTGGATCGCTTGTTGTACTTCCACCACGGGAAAATCTCCATGTAGTAGACTGGGTAAGGTCAGATACAACTAAATTTGCACAATTGGATTTATGTAAAAAACAGCTTAATTCTGCTCCAAATGTGAAATCAACCACAAGCTTCTACGAGGGGATTCAGTCTGGTTTCAGTCCCTGTGTCAAATAAAATTTAGTCTCATACATATAGTTTGGAATATAACCAAGGTTTATAGGTCTAAAAACTTGGAATTGCCCCATTTGTATCACTTGATCGATTTTTTTGCACCTGCTTTTCTGTGAATAGCTGTATTTTTGTGCTATGCAGCTTACTGTGAGACTGACTCTCTGTCTTTCCTTAGACTTCAGATGGACTTGACCACCCCTGGCCCACCAGGTCCCACCCCCTGGGTGCAGTCCACCAGGTCTGGGGAAAGGCAAGAAGTCAAAGGTACCTTTTAATAAATCAGCTGCATAGCACAAAAGTGATCCCTAGTCAGGCCCAGATATTAGAGACCTGAGCCTCTGGGTCCCTTATTATGAGTGAAGTGGAAACTACTTATCTAGTTCCAACATATGAGAAGATGCTTTAATTATACCTAGGGAGATGTGGTCACTGCAGTTTTTGTTGGGTTTTTTTTCCTTTAGAACTCAGGGTTATAGAGTATTGGAAAGGATATTTTGAACCCTCAGGGCTGTAAGTTTAGAGCAGGGGTGTTTAGGAGTCACAATTTTTACGTAAGGGCTTTCTATGTATTGGTCTAACTTTACAACGTCTTGTGACTTGTGTGTGTTAGTGTTAACAGGATGTGCTTTCATAACTGCTGATCGCACAGACTAAACTTTAGCAATTGGATTATCCTACTAACCTTTCTCTGTGCCTTCTATTCAATGAATTACGATTAATTGAATTAGCACTGCAACGTTTTGAGAGAGGAAGTAGAAGAATATTTCAATATACTCCAGCTGTTGCTAACGTAATCTCATTTTTGTTTCAACCATCAGAGAACTAACACATCATGAGTCAAAAATGTGTGTTGAAGATGCATGTTTCTTTCCATTAAGCATGGTCAAACGCAAGTCTGTTCTTTTGAAGATTCAAAGATTGCTAGTGGTTTGATTTTACTCTTCCCCGAGTTCTGTTTGCAGCATATGAGGTCATTGAAAACTGTGGGAGCTTAGTTTTTAGAAAATCAGAGCACAGTATCTCATTATTCTGTATTCTTAACACAGAGCTATTTCTTTAGTCCAGATGCATTTCTGCAGACTGTTTAGCAGCAGTGTTTTTATTGTGGCAGACTTGCAAGGAACTGAATGGGATGAAGGAAGAGATGAATACTGATGAAATGGCATTGAATAAGAGTTCATGGCAGGTTTAGTGGTGTGTGCATGTGTCATTGACTTGCATTTTCTCTGTGGTTATCTGTATCGTGTCCTTTGAGGTGAAAAGTGTACAGCTGCAATTCAGACCAGATCAGTGACATTACAGTGATGCATTTCTCATGAATAGAGTATGACCTGAAGGAGGACTAAAATCTAGCTGCCGAGTAGCCTCAGTGAATGTTTGTGGTGGAGACAATACAGTCCTTCAAACCATTTTCATATCAGAAACTTGTAATTCTGGCACTGCTGGAACTCAGTGATCTGTGATGGTCCTTGGGCTCCACACTAAGCAAGCGCAACTTACAGCAGGTTTCCTCAGACCTATTTATTCTTGGGGGTAGATCCACCAAATATTTTAAATATAGGAATACTTGGCTTTCAAGCACTCTGTGGTCCTTGGCATGGGTTAAGCTCCCAGAGTGTGGAGGTGGTGGAGACTTAGAGACCCACAAGCGACATGGAACTGAGCAGACCCAGTGTGCCGCTGAATTGACCATGCTGGAAAGGAAAAAATCCACTCTGCAGAACAACTCTCCCCCTCCTTGCTCTTCTACTAACTCTCCAAATCCCTAACAGCAGGCTGAGGAACGCACGTAATTTTGCTTGGAGTTCTCAGCTGTGAGCTTCTTCTGTGTCTCCAAGTAAAGTTAATGTTTGTCTCTCATTTAACAAAAACCGTATTTCTGCCAAATTGCAAGGGAGGTTTTGTACCAGAGTATCAAAACACCTTTGCATGCACAGTATTGAGATCTAAAAGGGCAGGAGGTACATCTGCCACTTGCAGAGAAAAAAGACACTATCTAGAGCTGACATTCAAACTTTGGGTGATCAGAAAAAAATGGATGGATACAAACACTGCTATGTCTACTGTGTGGAGTTTTGTCTGTTGTATAGTACCTGCAAGGTTACGGCTCACGGGTCAGCTAGGCAGGAAGAAGTCCCAAGGGGAAAAATTGAACTGAAACATGAAATGAGGCGTTATGGTCGTGTTGGAATTGGGGCGTCTATTCTCCTGCATGGGGCTGTTTTGCTGCTGCAGACTGTTAGATTTGTTGGGGGAAGATGGGAAGATGTGCTTGCATGGTTAAGTTGGGCATCTCAAGAACATGGAAATGCTGTGATCTGCCATTTAAAGTGGTCTTTGGGTGTCTAATGTCCTTTGGGATCTTCCGGGAAGTCTTACCAACTCAATCTTTTAAACTCCAAGTCCTTTAAATCTACTTCTAAACTGTACAAAATGTAGAACTGCACCAAGGTCCCAATCACCTTGAAGGCTCCTTTCTTTAGCCTTGTTCCCAATTAACTGCTGTGACACTTCAAATGAGGAAATTTGATGACCCCGTGCTGCTCAAGGTTTGGCAGTAGCAGGTTTTCCAATAACATGTTTCTATTATTTGGACGCCAGACATCACTGAGCAGAACAGATTTAGTTGCAATAACCTTTTCTGAAATTATTCTGCTAATAACTTAGTCTCTCAGCAGAGTTGTACCAGAGCTATGTGCAATCCCATGCTGTGTGGTCTTCTGTTTCAGGTAAATTCGGGGGATGAGCTTTGGACTTAGATCTCTCCTATTCGTTATTATTAAGAGATGGTGGAAAAAATTACCTGGAAGAGTTCACAGGAGGGAACAATAGTATTCTATTAAGAAACATTTTAAATAAAAAAAAACAGGTACCTCAGTCCTACTTATGAACCAGTGCCATAAATTTGCTTTTTTGCCAACACCTTTTTTAGTCAGGAACCAAGTCTTCAAGTAACAGTGCTGCGCCAACACAGTGTGCTTAGTAACACTGAGTAAGGGTGCAGTAACTTGTCTTTCTACTTGTTGTTGTGTGTTTAAACAGAGTGCATCTGCAGGGAGCATAAGGCAATAGAAGTTCTTTCCATAGGGTATTCATACTTTACATTAGTCACAAGATCACAAAAGATATTTTAATTTTTTTTTAAGATGTAATAATTCTGGGGTTTTACCTCAATCATAATTTTGGTATCACAGTCTTTTTATTATGAAGGGATCATGGAAATCAAAGAAACTGCATCAAAGTGTGGTGGAAATAGCAATTACTATGGAGATTGGTTTCATTCAAAGTGAAGCTTAAAGTAGCTTTAAACAGTCTGCTTTAAAATGGAACTTGTATTTAGAATGCGAGTAATATGATTTTTTTACATAAAGGGAACAGAGCACTAGATCATGTGAAAGAGTATAAAGCTTGTGTATGGCTTTAGATTGCTGCATTGCTCTTGACTGGAAGTGCTTGTGAATTTTGCTTTGCTGTTGGGGTGCAGAATATGCATGTTTGCTTTTCAGTGCCTAGCTGCTTAACACAACCCTCATTTGGTGAGAAACACATGGTGTAATGTGACATGGTCAATACTGCAGTGCTACAGCCCTGAAGTTCCCAGGCTGTTTCATCATGTCCTTTCCCTTCTGCCTAATAGGTTACTCCTTCTTTCCATATCTTACGATATACAAAAGGTGAACAAAAATGACAACCAAACTGTGAGGATCACACAGACATTAGCTTCAGAAACTAGGGGGAAAAAAAAAATCACATAAATCTTTTTTTGTGAAATACAGTATTGCGAATTGTAGTTATTCCCAGGAGCAATGCTTCTAGACTTCAGCCTTCACTTGATTACAAAAGCAAACAAGTAAACAGAACCGGTAAATAGCAAATAAAATGAGACAGCTTGGTACAAATATTTTACATTTATTGGAAGAGTACAGAAAAAAGGGGGCTGCAGACTCATTAGTGGTAACTGGTCCATAGGAGAAGACACAGGACTATTCAAAAAAGGTCTGCAGTTTACAAGAATACTGAAATTTTGTTTTAACAGCCTAGGAAAATAAAAAAGTTAGCTTTAGTTCAAAAATGTAACTTTAAAGTATATAAAAATTGGCAAATAAATAAAGTTAAAATGCAGATCTATTTAAAATTATAAAGGACAGACAACTGGCTACTGTATTACATAGTTATCATTTCAGACTCGCTTAAAAGCCAGATAAACTCACAACTGTTGTTTCCCTTTTCTTTTTTTTACATGTGTACTTTTGGGAAGAAGCACCCATTTCCAGTGTTATGTTTTATCAATCTGTTTCACAAATATATTATTTTTAAACAACAAAGAGTATAAAAGGTGCTTTACCTGACAAACTTGCTGGTGCATACTTTGGCACAAAATCAAATAGAAATCTAAACAAACACATTTGCAAATGGTATCTGTGTTCCGCTCAAGGTCACTGGTGTCAAAAGTCTTGTGTGTGCTAGCAGGTCAGTGACTAACCTTCCTTCCATTCCCAACACCTCTCCTCCATCTCCAGCTGCCTATGATACAACGGAAAAGTAACACATGCAACTGAAACAAGCAGCAGTCCCACCAATCTTAGTCCAAGTTTCATCTCTGGAAACCATGTGAACATGCATGTACTCCTTTAACAGAAGGGACAAGGCAGGTGTTTGTTGTTGGCTTTCAATACTCAAGATTTTCCTTGCAGGAGTCTGCCTGCCTTTTGTATGATGAACCTGTATCATGATTTTTTTCCTATTTCATGTTTTTAGCAAAAATGAGGGGGGAAGTTCAGTGAAAGAAAAAAAAAGCTAGCCGGTCAGTTACAGGTAATGATATAATTAACAGCAGAAGCAGGTATGTTTCTTCTACTACGTTTCTGTCTATTGAAGACTTGGAAGACTTTAAATCTGTGACATGACCGAACAGGAGGTGGAAGAATAATGCAGCAGCTCCCCACTGTACATTGCATTTCATGACACAGAAAAAAATGTCATGATTTCTGCTTAAAGCACAATTTCAGGTGATTTAAGGTATTAGCTGCACTCAGAGGTACAGCAGACTCCCAGTCTCTAGTGAATTTATTAGTGACTCATCATGAGCATAGCATATTATAAAGAAAGGCCATGCAGACCTTCTCTATGGCATCCTCACTGCATCCACACTAGCTATCGGCCACCTGAACTGGCTACCTCAACACAGCAGTTCTCTGATGAACTAGAGAGGAACTTCCTGTTGAGGTCAAGTCAAATAGAAAAATTACCATTGCAGAGATAACCTGACCAAGGAGTACTGCTGTTCAAACTGTGGAACAGGTTTTAATTGTACCCATTACTTCAGTGATATTTAAAATGCATTAAGCCATATCAACTCAGACACTCAGTGAAAGATCAGTTCCCTGTAGACTTTTACTGACTTAGCAATGCTCACCTTCTGAAGTTGCACTTCATGGTGCTGGTGGGGTTACAATTACCAGTATAAGTCAATGTTCTATGATATGCAGAAGTCAGATTTCTAAAAGCAAAATGGATGACAGTAATGAAAAGTAACACTATTTGGAAAGGTCTGTTAAGAAGAAGGAAGTTTACGAAGAGGCTTAGTTGGACTTAAGTCACTTTTGCTAATTTTAAAGATAGTGTTTGGAACTGGTCGGACAACATAATGATTCCTTTTCAAGGAGCATATTTAGGGTTATATTTATTCCCTAGTAGGAGCAGGATGGTCTGTATTGTAAACTAGGCAGTTGGAAATGTTGTTTTTCTGATGTCTTTTGCAGTGTGGACAATTCACAATATATTTAGAGTTTGTAACATGATTAAAAACATGATTTGAACAATGTGCATCACCTTGATTCACAGTTACTTCTGTTTTCATATAAATACATTGCCACAGGTATCAGGGTATAACACCACTGCAATATTCTTGAGTAAAAAAAAAAAAAAGCGGGGATATATTTGAACTTTTCTGTCACAAGAGTAACTTTTTTTAAGCAGGTGAAAGGGCATCATCTGTGGTACATGGACACATCAGAATTAGGAAATGTTTGGGAGATGCAATAAGGGAGATCACTACAGCAGACATCAGCTAGAAGGGTAAGTTTACTGCAGCCCTTTTGAAGAGCAGAAATATTCTTTAAGAACTGAAGCAAGAGTACAGAATAAAGTAGTTTACGTATCATTCATCCAAGGATTTTGATTACTACTGCATTTAACAATTATCTTTACATGCTGAGAAAGACTGAACTGGCTATATGTAAAGGCAGTAGTGTGAATCTTTCTTTAGTGGTGGAAACCTCTGGCATATAGTTTCAATATGTAATCTAGAAGGAATCATAGATCCATCCAATTTTTCTTTTAAAAAGCGTAGTTGCCTTGAGTTTCAATGGAGAAGCATGCACTGTCTCTCTTACCATACTCATACTTATCTATAAACATTTGTAGTTCTAAAACTAGATGACAGTTCCAGATAGCAGCAACTTAGGAGCACTTTTTTGCAAACCTTCTTTGCATGTAGCAATGTGAGTCCTATGTTATCATACTGGTTCACAGGCCATATTTATCTATAAACACAAAACCAGTTACTGCAAGTTTTATTTACAAAGCATTCAATTCTAGGAGTATAGAGGAAGAAAGAATGTAGTTCATGGCTCCTCTATGTTTTCACTTTATGACCTCTGTCAAATATATTTGAGGGCTTTATTTATCCATTTTTTGTAAATATGGCTAACGGGTTTGGATTTAGAGAAGGCACACATAATTTGAGATTTATAAATGAACTACTCTCATAGCTATAATCTGAAACAGTTGCAAAATAACAATGCATGTAGCTAGCAATATAATTAGTCCTTTATCACACAAGAAAGAAAACCCAAACCAAACCATCTGAAAATCCTTATTTAAGTCCTACCTAGATGATGTTTAAGAAAATTGTGTTCTAAATGAGCTAATAATGTACAACTTCCTGAAAATGAACCAACTCAGAGTTAACACCTAAGTTCTACACCTGGAGATACACTCCAGTTAGAATTTTATGTTAAAGAGACAGAGAGACACAACAGGGACATAAGGGTGACTTTCAGTTACTGGTGGAGGTAGCATTCCCTTGAAGCAAAAAGTAAATATATCTTTGAACCTTCCTGTTTTCTTGGTAAGTAGTAAGGCTGAAATACAGAAATTTCTTTTCCTTATTTGACAGAGAACCAAGCCCAAGTTGGCTTCTAGAGTCAAATCTGTGTAATTTTGGGGATTAGCTGCTGATTTAAAGACAGTATCTGGCTTCCAGCTCCTGTTCTGTATGCTGCTTACCATAATGAACACAATGACCCTGATAGCTGAATGTGGATGTTACGGAATATGTAGGAGCTGCCAGGCAGATCTTGCTGTATTTTTCAATGATAGAATCTTCCCTCCTGTGGTCTAAAAGTAAAGTTGTGTGTTTGTAACACACTAATATGCAGTGCTGAAAATTATGTTAAAGCAAAAATCACAGGTGCATTATCAGTTTCAGGAAAGAAGATGTGGCAATACTTGACTGTTTAGAATGTGACAAGTGAAAGTATTCTTCTGTTTTCGTTTGGAGCTTTCAGCTTTTTAAGCTTATTTATTTATTTTTATTTAATTATTTAAGGAAAGCTATTCTGGGGGGATTCTAGTGCAAGATTACAAAAAATATTTCTTTACTTAAGTTACTCTTACAGAAGCTTGACAGGTTTCTGAGGCTGATGCAAGTTTCTTGTAACTAGCTTGTTACTGATGATTGTTTAAGGACTGCTTCTTTTACAGTAAATCTGCAGAAGGAAACTAGAAGAAAGCATTTTTAAGAGCTGATGTTCCAAACTTACCAGATTACTCTTAAAAACTCATGGTTGTTTGGAACTTCAGAAATACCGCACCTGCCCTGTACTTTCTAACTAGTTATTAAAGTCCTGTATTCCTTAAAATGAAGAATTGAATGAATGATTCTAAGAAGGAAAAAAATTTACCTTGCCTGGCAGTAGGGGTATTCTTCCCTCTTATTCGTCCCTCCACATATCCTGACTTGCCTAGCAAGAATGCTTCCAAAAAAATCAAGTCCTCTTGTGCTTTAGGAAAAAAAAATTAATCAGTGAACTCTTCTTTTAATATCAAACTCATGCTCAGTCATAGAATTGTTGCAAATCCAAGTGCACTAGGAGAGTGGTTTTTTTTCCTTTAATATCTTTGCAATGGATGCAAAAAAAGGTAACAAAATAGTTATAAGCGACAGCAAGTAGATAACTTCATAGTTTTAGTGATGTGCAGTAGATTTCAGTGATGTGCTTGTAGGATCTGAGTAAGAATAACTGACGGTCAAAGAAATAGATGAAAAAGTACTTAAGTCTGAAGTTAAGTTAATAGTAAAGACTATTTCCTTAAATAGTCTTCTGTTTCTCATCAGTAAGATCAGGCTCACTTTACAAACTTCAGTTCTTACTGATAGCCTTCAGGTGATGCCTGTTCCAATAACAATTTCCAACGAAAACATTAGGAAACTCTGAGAAAGGTAGATTTTTGTTAAGAAGAAATGAAATATGACTGTAGCTGCTAAATGAAAACTAGTTCATTGGTTTCCTTAGAAACTAATGAAAATGTACGTCTCAAAGAGAACGTGTTGATGGGATGCTGACTACAAGATCACACTTTGCTGAAGCAAGGTTTGTTTTCAGACAAGACACTCTTAGCTATCTTACTTTACATAAAATTAAAATGCTTAGGAATCCTCATGATTTCACTGATGAATGACCTCTAAAGCTAACATGTGTGCTTAATTTCTATTGAAAACAAACTAGGAATACATTTTTTTTCCCTCAAAACAATCTTTCTTAAAATAATAAATGCAATTCCTTGGAAAAAGAGGAAAATAACAGATAACCTGTTGACTTCCATGTTACTTAATAGGCTGAGGCATTTCTACTTGACTCTAAACAGTATTCAGTTTCTCCCATTTAACAGCGTAAAAAATTCAGGATTCCCTTAGGGTCTCCCTAGTTGGAATAGTGTCAGTGTAAGAACCTACCTGAAACACTACACTTGCAATAGTCTTAACCTTTTTGTAAAAGTTCTCCAGGAAAAACACAGTACATGAGCCAAATGGCCAGTATCTGGTTAACCTCTGAATAATGCAAGACTAAGTCATCAAAAGTCTACAGAAAAAAGATATGCCAGTGTTGGTTATTGATTACTACGTCGTCCTTCTAAATTTCATTGTATGACAGGTTTGTTTATGAACTCCTCTGTGAGAAGTTTACAAAAGCTTAAACCGAGTATCTATAGGTATGGATTCCACCTCCTAAATTATATAATTGCAGTAATTACAAGTGAGACATGATGAACAAGTTCTGCCACAAACTGCCAAATTAATGGTAAGAAAAAGTCTGAATAACTGAAGAGACATGTACCTGTGTTTAGATTTATTCTACACCCATAAACTCATTCTGGTATTCTCCCAAAGAGTTACTATTTTTGAACTGAGATGATGCCTCCTTCAGGAATAATAATAAATTTTCTTGCTGCTGTAGAAATCCCATGTTTTAAAAAGCCTTTAAATTTAAACAGAAATGTGATATGAATTATAAATGTTAACTATTTCTGAATAAAATATGAGTACAATTTTTATCTTTATGTGACAGTTAGGATGGTGACTGGTTAATTTAAGACAAATAAAATGGTGGTTTATTTTACAAAAATAAAACAGTGTTTCTTTGCTGTCAAGAAGGCATATAGCAAAAAATCAGTTAATCTCTTTCACAGAAGAATATTAACTCTCTAGAGAAGCTGTAAATGCTGACAGGGGAGACACTAATTCTTCCATTAGTGATGCATACGTAAGGACCTGTGGTTGAGTGAATCTTTGATTTTTCCAAATGATTGTGGAACATTCCTTAAATCTTAGTACACTTGCATTTGCATTAGCATACTAGCAAATTAAGGCACAAACTGTGTACTACTTAAAAGCATACAAACTAAGAAGAATGTTTCCCATTGCTCTTGAAAAATATCTTTGGGCTACTTGGAAGTACAGAACTAAGTAAATATACCCAGTATGCCTATAAGGAAGATTAAATTTATGCCACCAAGTTTTCCAAGCATTATATCTTCATAAGTATGTATATGCTTCCTTAGCTCCAAGAAAAAAAAAAAAATCCACTTAGGATATGCGAGAAGCACTCACCATTCCTCATACTTGGATGCTGAGACTTCTACCCAGCTGCAGGTGATGTGCTCCAGCATGATCATTCATTGTTTTATTTGGACACTAACGCCAATATAACAAACCAACTCTTCTATACTACACATATTTTGGTCACACATAGCCCTTAAACATTACCACTCAGTACTACTATAAATACGCTTTAGAGAGAAAAATATTGTGAACAATAGAAAAGTCAACAGAAATAAAAATGTAATGTAGCTACTGTCTTCACTACATCTCAATCCCCATGTAACAATAAAATATACGGCTAATTAACATTCCAGATGCTGTGTTACTTACAGTCCCTGTTTCTTACTTGTATTAGCAGCAACTGGCATCCATTGATCCAAAAAACTTTTAGTTAATTCTTACAAAAATTTTAAGCACCTTAACTCTGGAACTTAGACCAGGATACTGCAATTTGTTCTTCTTCCTATGTAGGGCCCTAGAAAATAATTACAGCCCCAACGAGGACACAGAGCAACAAGCTGTGCCCTTCCTCTCTCTCCTACCTAGTAAGATTTTATTCCTTCTGGCAGGTGTGTATTTTTTTTTGTTGGGTGTTTTTTTTTTTTTTTTTTGTTTTGTTTTGTTTTGTTTTTTATATATATATATACACACACAAGGTTTTTATTCCTGGTGGCATTTAACACTTGCCTATCCCCAATCTTCTGAAATCCCACTGCAACGATTTAAAGCAATTAGGTTAGCATTTCTACTCTGCATTGCTAAGCCTGCCAGAGGCATACTTCTTTATTTGCGTTGCTTGAACAATTTCCTTATGCCATACAGAAGTAGCATTTTCCTTTGGACACTATGCATGGAATGAACTTTTGCTTAGCATGAACTTTTGTAGGCTCCAGCTGCATTCTGAGAATTATTACCAATTTAGGAAAAAAAATCAATATGATAAACAAATCAAGCAATTCACATTCTTTAACTACTTTAAGATCAGTACTTGTTATTTGCTGCTATCATTAGTAATCCTCTTTCTGCTGGCCAACTGCTTTTACATATTCTTTGGAAAGCAGATAATTTGCAGTATTTCTTAACATGTATAGTCAAGATTTAATACTGGCTTTTTTGTGTCTTAAACAAATGTAGGTCATTGTAAAGCAGATATATTACTGAATTCTGATATCTTTGTTCGAACAAAAGGCGTGGCTTAAGTAAATCACATCAAAAGTCGGAAGTAGTTACTACAGTAGGGTAAGAAATGCACAAGTAACTCAATTTTCTACAAAAGAAATTTCTGGATTTCACTACTCAGTAAGCACATTTGCATCCAGAATCTAACTGACCTTCATCCTTAAAACAAAGAATAACTAAAATATCGGTTACAGAAGGAAATTAAAAAATATTAAAGTTTCTAATTGAAATACTTGTCAAAACTGCCTTCAGTTTTAAGGCCAACATGTATGACAGTCACCACATTAGAGTGCTGCTGGTATTGATGTACAGGACAGGGACAGCAGAGTGAGAACACAGCGTAGAGTAGAAAACTTTTGAAAACTGTCACTAACAGTTACTTGCTGTAAAACAGATAGAAGCCACAGTCCCTTAAATCTATAGTATGTGCTTTTCTATTTACGTGTAACTTAAATGACATGATTACTGTAACTGGATATATAACATTTTGCAGTATATGTCTTTAACGCAGGTGTAGACATCATTCAAGATGGTACACATATATATAGAAAACCAGTTAATTTCAAAGTAATCATAGAAGAATATTGCAAATAATGTTGTATAAATGCATAGTGTTTGAGGGGAAAAAATTACTTTACTGGAAAATAAAGTCCCACACATTAAGTTTGGCACTTGTTCATCACTATGTCACTTTCTTTTTGATTGAAGACAGCTCTTTCTGAATCTCACTGAATTTTGGCCTGTTTTCTGGTTTGTAGTCCCAGCACCTCTGCATTATTTTATGTATTTCTTCTGGACATTTTTGTGGTGCTGACATTCGGTAACCTAGTACACAAAAAACGGGAGTAAAATGTTTAGCATTGACATCTGATGCATATTGACAAATATAAAAAGAAACAAGTAAAATTCAAGATCATTGCATTAGAAAAGATCTTTAGGGTAACATGAGGAAAGACTTAGAAATAGGTAAGTATTAAACTAATCAAAGCTCAGGTACCAATGACATTTAATTTGGGCATGGCAAATTGTCAGTCTGCTTCTTGACCCTAAAGGCAGCAACCTGCATAGATTTGTTTCCTGTATCTTAGGGAGTAGCTACCCTCTAGGTTTTCATTGTGTTCCCTATTTTCCCCTCACTGAGGAAATCAATAATAAACATTAAGAAGGGAGTAAATTTCTGAGGTACTGAATGCTGCCTTTACCTCAATCTTTACTAGCAAGACTGTCCTTCAGGAATCTCAGGCTCCAGAGACCAGTGAGAAAGCAGATAACTCATTCAATGGCTAGTCCCAGTGGGGGGTGACCAGTGGCACAGTCTAGTTGGAGGTCAGTAACTAGCAGTGTATCCCAAGGTTCATTACTGTTTCCAGTCCTTTTTAACATCCAGATCATTAATGAAGATTAACGATCTGGATGATGGGCAGAGTGCATCCTCAGCAAGACTGGAGAGGACACCAAACTGGGAGGAAGTGTTGATAAACCAGAGGGTTGTGCTGCTATCCAGAGGGACCTGGAAAGGCTGGAGAAGAAAGTGGCCCAGAGGAACCTCATGCACTTCAACAAGGGGAAGAGTAAAGTCCTGCAGCTCACGGGGAGGAACAGCCCCAGACGCCAGGACATGCTGGGGTCCTGGTGGACACCAAGGGTTGAACATGCACAAGCAATGTGTCCTTGTGGGAAAGAAGGTGAATGGTATAGGTGTTACGAGCTGCATTAAGAGAAGTTTGCCAGCAGATCGAGGGAGATGATCCTTCCTCCCTGCTTGGCAGTGGTGAAGTCACATCTGGAGTGTTGGGTCCAGTGCTGAGTACCAGAGAGATATGGACATACCAGAGAGAGTCTCACAAAATGCTATCAGGATGGTGAAGGGACTGGAGCAGCTCTCACATGATTAAAGGCTAAGAGAGCTGGGATTGTTCGAGCTTGGAGAAGAGAGGGTCAAGAGGAACTCACCAATGTATATAAACACCTGCAGGGAAGGTGCAAAGAGGACAGAGCCAGGCTCTTTTCAGTGCCTCAGAAGAGAGGCATTAGGCACAAACTGAAACACAGGAAGTTCCTCCTGAACATCAGGAAACACTTCTCTGTGATGGTGACTGAGCACTGGCATAGGTTGCCCAGAGAGGTTATAGCATCTCCATCCATGGAGATATCCAAAAGCCATCTGGGAATAGTCCTGGGCAACTGGCTCTATGGGGCCCTGCTTGAGCAGAGAGTTGGACCAGATGACAACCAAAGGTCTCCACAGACCTCAGCCATTCTGTTACTCTGCCATTCTATGAACTGTTTACCACATGTAGACAGGAAAGCAAGCTGGCACATAGGACTCTACAGCTAAACACAGATCCATGACTCTCTTCATCTCTCTTTCTAATGCAGAGTGTAAATGATACTGGCCTCATGCAACAGGTAAATCAAAACATTCTTCCTTTATTATATTGCATGCATACGCTCTATGTGCTGGATTAATGCATCTGGTTCAAAGGAGAATGGCTGGACTGTTGACACTTACAGGCAATATATTACGGACCTATCTAAAAATCTTTTCCTTCACTCATAGTTTCCCCTACAAACTAGTTCTTCAAAACAGTGACAGCAGCAACCACTTTTTGTCCTTAAAGTGATTCTATATAGTTATTTAGAACTGAAATTATCCTGGTTTAAAGCGAGCATTCAAGCGACTAGATTCACTTAAGGCTCCTACTGATTGAGTAATTGAGATAGATAAGATCAGGAAGAGAATCTGGAGTGTCTTAGCTGACAGTCCTAACAGAAGAGCTATTATATACTGAAAACCAAGACAACAGGATGATAGGAGAGAAGAAAATTCCATTAAAAAAAAGGAAAGGTAAAACAAATTGCTGATGAGCCAATAGAACTCTTTTTCCCACAGTATAAATAGCTGAGAAAGCATAAACATACTTCTAAATCTATGAAATTTATCTATTTTAAGAGATTTTTATGCACAGTGGATTAAAACAGAATCTCAGTACTTAGGTAGTAAGTCTTATTTTTACAAACACTACTCTGCTTTGGCAAATACCAGATTTCTGATTTGGCCTTTGAAGGAGGAACCTTGATGGTCAGCTACAGTGTTTATAACAATCAGGGTTAATCTGTATAAATCAGCAATCTAGATGCTGGGGGGGGGGTTTAAAATCATTTAACATTTTTCCTAGCTTAGAACCTATTTATGAACTACACAGTAGTACTATGTAAAGGTGGAAAAGTTGTGAAAAGCCACTAAAGATGATGAAAACAAATCAAAGCCTGGAAATTCTGCTCAAAATTATTTGCTACTTTAAATAAAAGCCTTTCGCTTATTTTGTAAAAGAGAAATGTGGCTTTCGACGCTCAACTAGCTTACCAATTTCTACCATAATTGCTAAATCTTTGTCTGAAATGCTTTAATAAAGAAGATGGAATGATACAGACTTTTATTTCTGGCAGTTTAGAATATTTATACCTGCATTAGCATAATCTTAAATAATTCATTCTGGTCAAGCCTCTCCTTTGCACAGCAGTAAATCCCTCCTCACTGTCACACTTTCTAGTTCTGCCACAATGAAAGTCAATATGCTGTAAGTCTTCTGTCCTTTAAGTCACTGGTCAGTATATTCCTTTTTTCAAGAAGCCTATATATCACACTAATCCTCCCAGAAAGCAATGAAAAATATAGTATTTTTGCGAAATTTGCCAGATAACTCGTATGTTACTTCTTTGCTCTTTTATACTGTATGTACTATATCCTTATGGATCTATGGAGCATTCTTTCACTCCCTACAAATAACTACCTTTCTCGACTTGTTCTCGTGCTTGCTGGTTGGTCATTCCAGGGTACGGACACACTCCTAAACTGAAGGTCTCCCACAAAAGGATTCCAAAACTCCATACATCACTCTCAGACGTGTATCTCCCTAAGAAAAGGAGAGAAAACCCTCAGCTTAATGTACAGAGAAATAAATGTTACAGATAATTATGGCTCTAAATTTTCTGTAAAGGTGAAGTTACAGGTTACATTGAGAAGCTTTAAGCAGAACAATGCTGAAGCTACTAGTAATACATTCTGCAGATATCAGTAGCCTGTATTTCAAATTAGAAACAGATTATCTTCAGGTCAATACCTAGGCATAATATAAACTAATTTAAAGTTTTACTGTTTGACAGACCTTACCATGTCAGTTATTTTTCAAGCAAGTTAAGAATTTCTTTCCTTCTTCATGCACAAAAATATTATTTTCCTTTTGAAAAATGTCAGTTCCTCCTCCCCCCACTGTCAAATCAAAAGATACTTTTAAAAAAATTACTTTTCCCAGTTCCCTAACGAAGTATTGCAATGAGTATTCTGAGAGGAGCTACAATCACCAGTTTGTAACTGCGAAGAGGGCCTAGTTTTTACACTTTGAGAAACTGTTCTCTGAAAATTATACTTGCCTCAACTTGTTTAATTTTTACCCTGAAGAACCGCTGTACCCAATCAGTTGCAGTAAAAAAAAAAAAAATAAAAAAAAAAAATCTGGCCTGCTGGTTCCATTATCTTCAACTATGCTTCAGAAACAGCAAATTAGGTAATTGACAGATAACTGAATTCCAAACATCTTAGTGGAATGAAAGCTTTATATCACAGAGGAAAAGAGATTTTGGAGGAGATACTTCTATTGTCCCTGATGGAGTCACATTAAGAAGGATGGATTCACATCAGAAAGCTAAGGCTTCTGGCCCTTTGCAGCAGGATGTGTGAAATTGTTACCTTAAAAATCCATATCCAACAGTATTTTCAACATTTTTCATGACTGTTTTTCTTTTTTCCACACTATTACATTGTATATATGTGTCTTTATTCTTTAAATGCTTATGAATGTGAATGTATTGTTTCTTCATCTCTTTCCATTAAATAAACCAAACTAAGCCAGTTACTCGTAACTGGAAGAAAGGAAAATACATGTAAATTATAGCGACAGTTGGTGATACAACAACTGTTCTGACGTCAGAAAGTTCAGTTTACTGTCAAACTAAGTATCACTTCCAGCTGCACTACATTAGCTTGTGTGCCTTCTAGATGGTAATTACAGACATTCACTATGCTTTTTGTAGTAAGATTAGGTTTTTTGTCTATGTATCAACTCTCTTCAGAGTTTGGCATCCAGTAACTTAACACTTTTCATTGAAATAATTTAGTAGATACAAGATAGGCGATTAGGGTTTTTTAAAGAGAGTGCAAGTTCTGCAGAGTTAATTATCTCTTTCATTATGACATTATCTGGGAGAAAAAACAGGCCTGTCCGTTCACAATAAAAAAACCCAACCAAACTCTTCCACACAATAATTTATTAGCATGGCCAACAACTCAAAATGTTGTATTGGAAAAACATATATATTATTAAATGTGTGTATTATTTTTGAGAGAATAGGAAGCAAAAATACATGGCCTAAATACGTAATTTTATTAGGAGCTTTCAAGTATTTTTTCCACTTGCTGGAAGTGATAGAAATCACATAGCTCCAAGCAAAAATAACAGTATGGAACAGCACCTACTGAACCAAAGGTTCAATCTCACAGAAGCTCTAGCAGCATCAGAATTTTGATTATGACTTCAGACACAATTCCCTAACTACTCTATTTGCCCTAATTTGGTAATTCTAGATGTTACAGCTTGTGGGGTTGTATTGTGGGTTTGGTTTTTTTCATTGAAAATCTTTCTGTGACTACTATTAACCTTCTATGACATTTGAAAGTTGAATATTAGACTGCTGAACACACTATCAAATGTTTGCGAGAGCTTACTTTTCAAACGCCATGGAAAATCACTTGAAGCTGCTTGAGTAATTTTGCATTTTAGGAAACACAAAATAAGTAGATGTTAATCAATTATCCTCTCCTCTCCTGTAGTATGAAAATAAAAGACTCTAAAGTACAAAGTGAAGGTATTGTCACAAGAGCCTGTTTCCTGTTTAATGTAGTACACTGGACTGCATATGGCTATGAAAGATGGGTTTCCATTATGTATCAAATAAACTGTATGCATTTTTGAAATAACAAAAGTAAAATTCAAAACACTTTCTACATTGGAACAAATACCCAAAATAGAAAAAGTGTGTTCCCCATGCTAGCAACACTAACACTTCTTAGAATAATTGATAATACATGGTCATTACTGTTACTAATTTATTATTAGCCTTCCAAAAGGAAGATCTGCTTTACTGTGTTACATTAACTCCTGCAAAAGCACTGAGAAGAAGCATTTTGTTTTCAATCCTAAGTCATAACTTACATCTTCCAATGCATAATTTTTTAGCAAAAAAAGCTTTGAGATGGCAGAAATATTTATAGACACTTCAAATGAAGAATTTGAAACACTTTTTTTTCTAAGTACTCAACTGAAAAACTGGTTGAGAGAACTACATAGAAAACATGGCATTGCTCATTTAATACGCTGCTTCTTCAGAGCCCACTTTATTTAGAACTTTATTTTCTAGTTTCATGTAAGCTATAAAGCAAAATATAGCAGCTTCAGTTAAAAAAGTTGCAGTTAACAAAAAACCAGTAAAAGTCGATGACTGCACTTTTCTCTAATGCAATGTTTTATCTAACACAGTGTTCTAGTATGTTAAAACTTCCTACCATTTTCAAAGAGGTGCTAGAACAATCACTGCCATTAATAAACAGAACTTGCCATTCATTTTGCTAACAGTCATGATTTAGATGACTAACTAGGTAGTCTACTAGAATGAGTCAGTAACATAACCTAAAGCATTATTTTATTGCTGCATAATAGCAATTCTGATATTGTTGCTTTATTCTTTTTGAAGGTAAACCAGTATTTTATACATGAATAAGATTGAAATATTAAAATAATTTTAAATATTATTGATTTGAACTGGGCACTAGGATTATATATGCATACACACTCAAATATTGCCCATGGAGTAGTCCTGGTGCTTCTTTTACTACTGTTGATTTTTTTTTTTTATTTTATTTTTTGCAAGAAGACACAGATATGTTCTTACCATAGTTGAGAGCTTCTGGAGCAGTCCACTTGATAGGAATCTGCTTTAAGCCTGACGATGAGTACACACCATCATCCTCTTGCCGGGACATTCCAAAATCACTTATTTTCAAAATGTTGCTTTCACCTACCAAGCAGTTCCTTGCAGCTAGGTCTCTAAGTTAAAACAAAAAATAAACACCCATATTTTTACACATTTAAAACCATTTGAAGCCATTTTAAATGGCTGAGCACCTCAGCCAAGATGGTGGTGCCTCTCACAAAACATTTCAGAAAAGGTAAAAAACCCTACACGGCAGCTGTGGAAAAGAGGAATGATGGAGAGAAAAAAAAGTGTGAGAAATAATCCCATAAACACCAAGGTTGGTGAGAACTGGGGGGAAGAGTTGATCCTTAAGTTTTTTTGCCTTAACTTTGTCTCCTGTCCTGTTAAGGAGGGGGACTGAGAGAGTGTCTGGGTGGGTTTGTGGCAACCAGCCAAGGTCAACTCACCACAACTGCCCTCTGAGGTGACAAAAATAAACCTGCAGATTAACAAATCAGATATTATGCAAATTTGGAGAAGCACCTTGAAACGTTCCCATAATTACAAGACATTGAGAAAACAGAAAACTGGCTCCATCTTCTCTCTACCCACTTTATCCCAGCATTAGTTTCCTACTGTGGCTTCTCTACAGCATATATTTGGAAACATAATACATGCTAATAATATATTATTAACATACTATATGCATATTACATTTAATTGTTTCAAAATGTATTAAAATTCTACATAATAAAATATATATTATTATTCCCATCTTAATCTAATAAAATACACAAAGTTTTTGAAGGAAAACAAATATTGAGCAACAGAATTAAATCTGTAACAGTAATATCACGGGCAAAGTATTGTTAAACTAAATTCACAATGTTTGTTTTCAGCTTAAAAAGCTAATATGCTCACAAATGGCTTGTCTATGTAAATATTCTAGAATAACTACATTAGCTTTAATGTTTTGTATCGGTGAATTCCCTGGGCGCTAAATGCAAGTTCATTGGTTTTGAAGAATGGTTTTGGTGCATATAAACTAGATTACTCTTGGAAGCAACTACTGTAAAACCCTGCCCACAGTGTGCACCAGATTTTTTTCTGCAGCTTATGCAGAAGGAAGGTCTGAAGCAATGACAAGGGAGGAATCATGGCATAGCAGTTAGCTAATGGCCCACAGCTTGCGCGGGTGGACACAACTGTCAAGTCCACCATCAATTTTTCCATGCTAATTGCGTCTTTCTTTTTGACTCAGTTTGTATTGAATAGAGAAGCCTTTTCATTGCCCACAGGATATAAAATTTATGAAATACTGAGCATCAAGCTATTAACATAAGATAGAAAAGAATGCATTATGCTAAAACTTAACTTACTAGTAAAGCTACAAATACCAAAGTAAATGTATTACTGCTGGATATAAGTCTCACAGTATTAACACCTTTTTCTCCCTTTAGCTAATATTCTCACATTTTTGAAGTTGCAATACTATGTATTACTTTCAGTACATCATCTGCGTTAATAAAGCCATTTGAGCACTTAATGCATTTACTTCTGACTTAAGCAAATTTGCTTTTTAACTCTCATGTGTAAGGTAGGCTCTTTCTCCCACTTACAAAACATTTTAGCTGTCAATTTCTTTTTCCCTTTACTTTAGCCATAGTCTTTTAAAAGGATTTGTGTAATCCCCCTCTCAGGTACTTAGTTTTCTTTTCACAGTTCTTGTGAGGAATTAGGTGTTGGACAACACAGAAACCACCTATGTTTAGCAGATGCAGTGATATTTAAAATCTTGCTAAATCCCACCAAAAGTTACTTAGCAGTTTTAATAACTTGCTATTTGGTGGAGTGAAACAGTATGGGTTCAATTTCACTCTCAGTGCTCCATCAGCAGTCACTTCAGATTCTGCACCTACATACACTGTAGATGAGTTTTTGGGTTCTTTTTCTCTCTGTTCTCTTACTTGTAGTTTATTCATAATGTCTATTTGACTAGTATTTCTTATTTCATTCCCTAAGCTATTGAATGTCCTGAAAACTAGAGTATCTTGTTAGCATTTCTGCTGCCATTTCACGTTTCATATTCTCAGTGATTTGTTGCTGAATTTTCCAGACTTCCTTATGTATATTTGCATGCTTAAAATATTTTTGAAAACATTGTTACACTGAAGGCTACAGCTATATCAAGCTTTTCATTTTTCATTTATTTATTTATTTTATTCTGAGGTTTTGGTTAAGGTTTTCAAACAATTTTTTCACTGTTTTCCTTGTGTGAAAGCCTCATTTAGAAGGATGTTCAAATTTTTCAGTCTAAATACAAAAGAAATCTACAAAAAAATGTATTTTGATCACTGTGATTTATTACAGTATTTATAGTCAGAATCTGAAAAAAAAAGGCATGAAAAAGTATTACTTCCACTGTTTTAAATTAATAACTAACAGATTTAATTTTCTTCCAGTTTCCAGGATACTAAGTAATTTCAATTTGCTACAAATAAAAGGAAAAGTCTCTAGTATAACAGTGTTAAGTGGCTTATAAAAAGCCATTACATCTTAAACTTCCATAAGAAATATACACAAAAGAGTATCATTCAGGTATGCATGATAGATGACATGAGCAAGGGAAAAGAAGAAAATGTAAAAATGATGGGCCGATGACCAAAAACAGCTATGAGGAATCAGTATTACAGATAATGTCAGTATTAAATAGTTGTAGCAAATCAAGACACATTCTAGACAGCCTTTTAAAAAAACAAAAACAAAACCCCAAGGTTAACTATGTTCTACTTGTCTTCTTTTCTCTAAACCCCAACTCTGTTTCATTTGTTTTCTTTTCTTTCTTCTTAATGTTCCTAAAACCAACATCCTGAAGAACTACAGATACAATTGCATGGAATTAGGTGCTCTCTGCTTGGGGCATTGGTTTTTGTTCTCATACAGCATTTGCTACATGCTGAAGTAATTCCATGAAATCAGTATGTATTTTTAACATAGAAAATGAGAGAAAAAAAATCTCTATTTCACATTTTGAAAGCTGAAACTTAAAAAAATGGGGCACAAATTACACTAGGCTGCTACAGAACAAGTACATTGTAAAAGAAAAGGTGACTCTATTTAATACCAAGATTATGTAAATTCCTAGTGCTGTTTGTTAGAAATAAACACCTTCATCCCAACTACTCAGGAATAAAAATTAATATGTAAATTGGAAATTTCAGCCTTCCAATACCTAAAGAGGCCTACAAGAAATCTGGAGAGGTGATTTTGACACGGCCTGTAGGGACACGACAAGGGGGAATGACAGAGGGAAGATTGAGATTAGACATTAGGAAGAAGTTCTTCCCTGTGAGGGTGCTGAGGCACTGGCACAGGTTGCCCAGAGAAGCTGTGGCTGCCCCATCCCTGGCAGTGTTCAAGGTCAGGTTGGACAGGGCTTGGAGCAACCTCCTCTAATGGAAGGTGTTCCTGACTGTGGCAGGGAGTTGGAACTGGATGAACATTAAGGTCCTTTCCAACCCAAACCATTCTATGATTCTATGATTGTATAAAATTTCATTTTTAAGCACTGGTGTGCAGTCCCTATAAACACAAACAAGATATTGACTAGGAATCACTAATATGGATAGAATACACTGAAACTTCAAGAGCTAGCTCATGAGACTTTTGCTAAAAATCCAACAGCCAGCTAAAAGAGGAAGTAGAAGCTGGAAGTTATTACCACCTGGATTCATGTCTGTTAGTAGACAGACACCTCATAAACTTTTCACTAAGGATACTCTTATTCCTCCTTTCTACTTCCTTCTGCCACCCCAAAAGAACTACACAGCAACTAATACCTTGTGTTTCAATGGGATTCCATCAATTAAAGCAAATCAAAACAAGAGAGTAAACTCCTCATTACTAAACCAGCAGGACAGACTGCAGCCATTTTATATCCCCTCCCTGGATCATGCAATTACAACACTCCTAGGTAATAAAAGCCAGTGATTAGTTAGTGAACAGTTAGGATCAGTTTACCTCCTCTGCATATTTAATTCAATGAAAATAGTCTATTACCTGGTCAAAAAAGAAGGGGCAAGTCTACAAGTGAAACTGTTAGGGTTTTGTGGACTATAAAAGACTAACTATCCTTCAAATACCTGAGGTAATTTCCAGTGGCATCCAAATCAAAACACGCCTATTTCAGAACTTTCCTGATATGTATATGCTGCTGTATGTGGAGAACACAGCAAATAGCACTTGCCTAGCAAGCTGACTGGAAAAATACTAAGAGGGTCAGAGCACATCCTTCCGTGCATTCTGTGTTGTCTTCCCTCTTTACACTTTGTTTTACTTATTTCTTCATATTATTTTAGCTACCACATTATGAATACTAATGGAGCAATATTAACTACAATGCTAGTAATTTCTCTCAGTTCCTCATACAATGCAACTCCATCTTCACAGAAGAAAAGTGCTAGGAAACTCAGAAAATCCAAGTTAGATGAGGTAGGGATTTCTCAATAATGTCAGGTGTTCTGCCTGCTATCTGTAGTTTTGGATATTGCTCATTTCTTCCGAACTGTAAAATGAGTAATTTTTCCTGCCTCAAAGCATTAGTGATATGCAATTACTCCCTCTAAAGCACTTTGCAAATTTCAGATGAAAGGCTTAAAAATTTTGCAAAAAGCACTAGAAAAAAACTGTAACAAAGCAAGTCCCAAATCATTGCGTTCAGTGGCTGAACATAAGCACGAAACCCACCTTCTAGCTAAAAACGCATTTTTTCCCATGGAACCTTTAGTTCCTCCACCTCTAAGAGTAAAATGTATCCTCATTCCAGAAATAGTCTGCATTGCACTGCTCACTCTCATTATCATGATAGTAAGTGTTACCATTTAAAATGCTTTATAGCATTGTGAAGAACATATTCCTGTGAACTAAGGTTAGGAAGATCACAATAATCAAGGGGCAAAATTCCAGTAATAAAAGTAGAAGAAAGCCAGAAGAAAATATAAAAGCATAATAAGGCGTAAGCATCTAGATTAACACACTATAACATGGTTGAACTAAAAATTGGTTGGTAAGCTGGTAAGCAAAGAATCTATGCATAAATGTACAGATTTATCCAAAATAACAAAACTATATGCAGATACAAAATATGCTTCTCAGGTACCATGAGGAGTTGTGAAGCACTTTTTAAAATGCTGTAAGACTAAACACACTGTTGAGGTTCACAGTGTTCCTAATTCAAAATTCCAAACATCTGTGCATTACTAGTTTAATCCCCACCCTCAAAAAATGTACTTGGTAACCGTTATGTTCCTAATTTTCTCTAAGTGGTTTGCTCAACATGTGATAGACCGTGGCACGAGTCACAGTAGATGATAGAAAACTATAGCACCCCATTCAGAACTGCAGAGTCATTCACATGGACAACGCATATTGCTTCACCTGTGCAGACTTCACAGCTTAATAAGGAAACCAATGCCTGCAGTTAACCCTCAGTCCTACCCCACAAACCTTCATGGTATTTACATTCCTATGGCTACATTTTTTGAACAAGTGACAGCTGTCCTGCACTGTACAAATTTAACAAGAAGAAACTTCTTAATGAACTGCTGTACAGAAAAATATATTCACATTTTTTGTACCAGAGTTCATTACCACAAATGCCTTCACATACACATACTTGAAAATAAACTAAGATTAAATGTTTACTTATTGTACAGTCATTTCTGATGAAAAAGATAGTATGAGAATCAGAGGATTTTATCAGTTTTTATAGTCTGCAAAATGGTCAGTTACTAATCAACAAACACACAATCACAGTAAAGTATACCTTAAGGTAGGTACAAATATCTGTCATAAGTTAGATAACACTATTTAATTATTTTTGTAGAGGAGTAGCAGTACTGACTTTGGGGCTTCGAACAGAATACTTTCCCTAGTATGTTCATGTTTCAGAGTGAAACTTCCTCTTTTACTTCTTGACCATGACACAGATCACTCGTACCTCAAAGGTACGAGTATTTGGTATTTGGAAGTCCCTTTGGAAGTAGAGAAATGAAGCACATACGCTATAATGCACTTCTCACAGTTGTACTTCTGGTCTCCTAATACTTAATGTTTGGCGTAAACAAGTTTATTTCTTAGAGTTGAATAACTGTGTGAAGTATGAATCTCAATTTTTATTTAAAGAGGAACTGTTTCAGAAGGATAACTCTGAAGAAGAGACTGGAAATGAGTTTGGAGATAAGAGAGGAATAAAATGAAACTCAAGCTTCCTGTTTACAGACTGTTTTGCATCTTTAAGTGATGCAGCATTTTTAACAGAAACAAGATTGATAATCCTGTATGGAGGAAAGTTAGGCCAAACCAGACTCCTGGTCTGAGGAGCAACAAGGTCACTCCTGCATCTTGGAGCCTTCTCACCTGCCTGCTCTGAGTACATTTTTACTACGAAAAACCCCAGGTTGCTGTCACACATTATACAGCACTTGTCATCTATGGAGGTAATAATGGAGGAAAACTGAGTAATTGTAAACTTAGTATTTGCAGACCACAGGTGGCTAAGGAGACTATTCAGATCCACTGACACTTTGTCCTAGATTTTCCTAGTAAGACAAGATTTCTGTACCAGGTCTTTTAAAAGAGATAAAGATAGACATAGCAGACAATGAGCAGCTCCTGAAGAGAATCAAAGTAGTAGACTATGAAGATGGAAATGAAGCTGAAAATCATACATCATCTATTTTTCCCCATCTTCTTCCTATTTCTGAGGTTTTCTTTACAATGCCTGCTTCTAGGGCAGAAACATTCTTATCAGCAGCATCTAATGTTTTTCTTCTGCATTGTTTCTCAATTCTTTTAGAACTTAATAGTTATTGTCTATATTTCTCTGAACAATTATTTTGATTAAAACTGCTTCACAGTCATTTTCAACTATAATAGCCTTCTTTGCATTGATATCTCTGTAGATTTTTATAATCTATTTTTCTTGTGCACTGCTGATTACAAGTAATGTCCTGAGGAAAATGTGAGACTTAGGGATGCCTAATGTTTGGGGCTTTTTTTTCCCTTGTACTTCGTTTAGATCTTGAAACAAAAGCTTGCACGTTAATATCTTTTGTGTGCTGATTTGTTTCATTTGGCAGGAAAGCTTAACTTATTTTTGTCAAATGTGCATAACGTAACAGAGTGCATTACTACTCTCTGCAATTTTATAGTAATACTCAACCTTCTCTATAGATAGCTGTTTTTCTTCTCTAAAATTCAAATTTTCAGAATCAAAAGATTTACCTAGCATACATTTTATAGCCACAAGAAAGCCTTTTAAAAATCAAGTTTGTGCAACTGCATAATAACCTATCCAGCTTCTTCACTTCTCATAATGTAATGGGTACACCATGAGAGTGAACTCTAGAAAAAATTTGTAAGAAGCAATCCTAGTGGTAGCCTTCATGAAAACTAAGGGTCTGGATAGTCATCAGTCTGGATGATAAGTAACTTTATGGAAATACTACAATGTTAGGGCAACTGGAAAGTGGAAAACACTTTCCACATGTCCCCAACAACATGATGCACATAGGAATAGCAACACTGCTGATTCCATGGAATCCCTCCTACAGTCTTGAAACATTACAGAACATAAGAAGGACAAATATAGATACATGTATGATATGCATAAGATTTTTATTATTGCTTAAAAATGTATTTGATATTAACTGAATTATAAATGAAATTGAGTGTCTCAAAAGTGATTATCTAAGCTGAATAATTATCCAAGATGTACCAGATCTTAAGTTTCCATTTTGTGCCTGAGAAGGTTGCAGTGGACATAATTCACAACCTCAGATGTTTTTCATTTCCAAGATCAGTCATACAAGTAGACTGTACTATTCATTGTAAGGCAAACACAATTTTTAAGCAAAAATTTCCACAAGTACTGTATCTTTTACAGAAACAACTAAAATAAAACTCAACAATAAAGTATACAATTATACTAACAAGTGTATTTTAGTGATAATATCATGGCATTATTCAACCTGTGTAATGACACAAAATTTGCCACAGTAATAGTCCTTACACTTTTTCATAAGGAGGATGTCTTCAGTTAGTTAGTAATGTCAAAATATCATTTATTTCTCTGTACAGAGGCATTAAAATTGGTTTAGCTTGTTTACAAAGTTGGCAACATCTGAAGAGGAAGACCAGATATCATCAAAGATCATATTCACTTGTTCATCACACATCAGTGTTAAAAAACCTTGCAAGCTGAATTTGAAGGAAATGTCTCAAGCAAAGTTGCTTCAAAAGCTGCCTTCCCAACGATTAACTTTTTTAGAAAATAAATTTGTTTTATTAAACAGCCATTTACTAGTACTAATATTAATGTGTTGTATTAAGTTCAAAAAAACTTAATTAATTGAAGACTAATAATAAAAAATAGAGCACGAAAAGCAGATGAAAAACACTGCAACTGGAGTTGGAGGAAAAGAGCAGAGAAGCAGTAGAACCAAATATTGCTAGGCAAGAGGGTTATGTTGTAGTCCTTATCTTTGTGGCTAGAATATAAAAAAACCCAAAACCTAATCTCTTGAGTTCTTAAGAGAAAGTCATAAGGAAAACAAATAACAAAGAGAGAAAGAAGAACCAACCACAACTTAAAGCAATAATTACACTGAGTTGTTTCTTACTTACGGAAAAATTTCAGTGGATGGCACAGGTAGCATATGCCAGCTAAGCATTCTTAGCAATGGAAACCGGTTTGACAAAGATACATAATAATACTTTGCTAATTCATAATTTTCCAATTTGAGTAAAAACCAGCCTCTCTCTACTTTTAATCAAAGTTTATTAACATATAATTATTGGGAGGTTAAGATATTTTACTATTCTAAAAGTAGTCTGTTTTGTAACTGTCATACATGAATCAAAACCATTCAGGATGGTAAAACGAGGATGACTAGTAATTTACTAATTGTCCTAGACATCTAAGTAAGACTGCAGTTAGTCAACAGAAACGCAAAAGAAATTTTATTTGGTTAATACACTGTAGGGAATTATACACGGAAATTGAAAGGAATAAATTGGCCTATTAATTTTCTGTAAATTCAATTAGGAAATAAATCGAACTCCCTTCCCCCTTTTTGTTGCTATTACTTCAAATCTACAATAGGTTTTCTACCCAAAAATTAAACTTAAAAGTGGAAGAAACATTGCACTTTTTTGGTCATAAGAGGGAGAAGAAAGTGATGGGATTTTGACAATTTGGGTGCGGTACCTGAAGTAGGAATCATGGAAAAAGCATGAGATGATAGCGTGCTGATTAATGATTGAGCAGCAGATACGACAGTACCACCACAGCAGTATAACTGACATGTACATGAGGAAAGGGAAGGGAAGAAAGAGAAAGAAGGAGAAAGAAGGAAAGAAGGAAAGAAGTGAGGCAGGTAGGCAGGAAGGCAGGAGAAACTTGTAACATGAATTCCCAGAAGCTCACAGCAAAACAGCTCTACAGATTTATTTTTAGTGTATATTTATTTCAGTTTCATACAGAATGCACAGAAACTGATACACGTAAATTTAAGATAGCTTTTAAAATAAATTTAATAATGGGCAAACCAACAAAACTTCAAATGCAGTCTGTGACACAAGCTACTTATTTCTGTATAGAAAAGTACTACGTATGTTGCCAACTGGGAACAGGTAGGTTCCTAAAAATTCAGATGTCAGAATTTTAAATCACTGCTACATTGCCTGTATTATTTGCCTCAAAACCTGTATCCACTGCATCTTTACTGTAATGTAGCCCCTCCTTTCAAAAATATTGAATTTTCCTGCTAGCAAAAGCATGCCATTTATGGAATCACAGCATAAAAACTCCAGGCAATTCTAAAAAAGCTGTTGAGAGATGTGGTTGTAATTTCATGAATTTGCACTGTCGATTTGAATACAAGACTGCCCAAAACCTACAGAAAATTCAGCAAGTGTGCACTGATAATCAGTCCTTGTAGCACATCAGAGACTGACAAGACCTCATCATCAGCATTATTTGCAAGGAGTTGATGAAACAGGAGCTTCAAAGATGCTGGTTATAATTTTAATTTTTTTGGATTTTAATCTAAGATATTTAATAACAAGGCACATTCAAAAGGTCACTGATATTATAAGGTAAGACAAGCATCTTAATGCTTAAAACAAAAGCTTCCACATAGGCCAGTTTGAGGCCAGTAACTAGCAGTGTACCCCAAGGGGCAATACTGGGTATGATACTGCTGAACATCATTAATGATCCGGATGATGCAGCCGAGTGCACCCTCAGCAAGTTTGCTATGACTCCTTTCACCAAGCAAGGCAGTAACTTCCTGTCAGTTGTTACTGGCAGCAAATGTTCTATTCCTCTGCACAGCTTAGCTCTGCTGACTCCTTTTCCACTATAAAAAGTTTACATACTCCTGATCAGAGGGTTACAGGAGATAGGAAATATTTTGCCCGACTGTTGTAACAAAACATGTCTGCAATCTTAACCATGACAAAGTAATTGTAGTAATGCAGTATCATCAAAGGTAATCATAATTATTTATAGCTTTGACTTGGGAATATGACTTTCTCCTTCTCATTAACACCATTTCCTACAATTATTCTATGTATAAACAGCAGAGGTTTTGAGGCTTCCACAGTAAGAGGATGCAAAACAAATAAAAATGGAAAAAAATATAGAAGATAAAAGGAAGGGCTGCACCAATGGTAAAAAGAGTAAGTAAGTCCAAGTTAAAAGCAGGAAATCAAGTATTACTATTATGAAGCTATACGGCAATGAACAAAAGAAATAAGAAATTCAACTATCCAGAACAATTAGAATGTATTAGAAATGACGATACAGGTTTTCAGTATTTCTCCATGGGCTTTAAAAATACGTTAGTGTCATAGTACGTGGAATCACAGATAAAGGAGTAACATTCACTAGCTTTTCTTAAAAATAAGAAGAATAAAATCAAGTTCATTTAAGTATGCATATTAAACCAAAAAGAAAGATAGGTTAGGTAGTTTGGAAGGGATATTAGGTAATCTTGTGACACATGATTTTTAAGTATTTATCTCATTTGTATTATAAAGGCAAATATGTCGGCTAACACTTCAGTTCAACATAATATGACAGCTGTATGTATGTACAAAACCTCTAAACTCCACCTATTGCAGTTAAATAGAACTGCATCATAAACTGAGGAAGTTACAGGATTTCTTCTTTCCATTCATCCTCAAACCATCTTTTATTTCCAAAAGAACACTTCCAGAACAATTATCTAATGTGTAAAATGCTTGAGACATTTTGAAGGACAGCAATAATTTTAACAGGGACCAGAGATCAAATTTTATCCTATTATACCGTATGAGGTAGAAGACATAGTGCTTTCACTTAAAATCTTTATTCATTGATTTTTACTCTGTAAAAATTCAGGGTTTTGATTTGTAATGAATTGATAATTGATAAATGCTGAAAGTTCAGTTGATCCCACAGTTCTATATACCCACATAAAGCACTTTCTCTTCCCTTTTTTGTTAGACGGTTCTCACTACAGAAACTGGGCATTTGTTGAAGTGATGCAGGTATCTATTGAAGTACTGAGACTTCCTTTACACAATATACTGTGCAATCTTTTAATTATTTTTTCTTTCATGATTTTTAAAACTTATAATCCCATGGTGATGGTGGTGTGTCCATCTGGAAAGCCTGAGATCAATTCCACCTACAGCCTTCCTTGACTGCAGCTATCATGCTACAAATCAAAAGATCTGGAGACAGATTTCTTGCATTCACTTTTTAATTTTACCCTTCTAGCCTTTTTTGGGGGCTTTGTAATCACATTACTGGTGAAAAGATTTGCCTGCTTCTCCTGCATCTCTGTTTCTTTGAAAAATGTTTAGCTAAAGTATATGGAATATTTGGGGTAAAAAGGGGTGAACTGCAGCTGGGGATTCACCACTGTGATGTGTATGGAATAGTTTTTGTAATACACAGTTTCTACAGGACTAAAGTTCTATGTTACCTGGATATGCAAGTCAACTGTAACTAGGACTGCTTAAATCATCACTAAAGCTGGATTTAATGATGAAAAAAAAACCCCAGAAAAAAAACAACCAACCCAGTCTCAAGCTCACTACAGAGAAAAAAGTCTGAAAAAGATGAGGATGGAATATAAACAGATAATGAAGTTGGCATTGTGAGCCAAATCTTCCTATGTATAAATAAAAAATGAAAAAAAAGTACTTTGTGTACAGTTAAAAACACCCAATGCCTCTTTCTTATCTAGTTATTTCAATTAAATGTAAGCCACAGTGTGAAATCCAGTCCTGGTTCTATTAAAGTTAACTAACTGAATGGAATTAGGATTTCAACCATTGTTTTTCAGCTGAATTTGTTCAAACATTTGACTGCACTTTTTTCCAACTTTGTTTAGTTTTTCTAAAAGCAGATACAGAGGAATCATGCACAACTGTTCTGCATATGAACCAACAGGGGAGTGACACACAGAAAAGTGCGATCCAAGAATTGTGCTGGTGAAAGGACAAAGTAAATTTCCTTCTCCCATAAAAAATAAAAATATCAGCTTCCTTTAGAAGCACAGTTAGTGCTTGTTGGCTGCAACAATAGCAACTATGGCAACTATCATCATAGGAAAAGAAACATACACACCACATCTATATTCTAGTTTTCCCTAGCTTGGTTCACGTTTACTTTATGCATTTTCTTCTATATATACACAAATACAGACTCTAAGTGATACAATATTCAGCTTCTGGTTTGAAAATATTTTTATGAGATCAACTAATAATGAATCCATTTTACTGTTTTTACTATTATTTGCAATGCAATTTGTTACCTTTACTGGATAATTTAAATCAAGCATTTTTATCCTTTGCATTTTTATTATTCAGCTTTCTCTGTCCATCAGTTTTGCCTATACTTCTGCTTTTTTCCCCGAGTTACTACATTATTTACCACTTTCTAATATCAGTGTCCAAGAGTTGCATGCAGTGTTCTGTTCACTCTATCTCTCTGCTCCCTTACAGATTTTTTTCTAGTGACTTCTAGTATGTGGAAAACTATAGCACCTCTCTAAGCATCTCTGCAGAACAGATACAAATGATACAATATACTAGATATGAAATTTGTCTTGAATATACATAGAAGAAGCATAGAAGCAGCATACAATTCATCAGTGAAATGAAAGTTGTGTCTATAGGCCAGAATCTCAGGGGAAATATCTGAACAACATTTCAAGTTTTTTTTAAAATATTAAGTCAGTAGCTGCAGATAGTAACATAGTCTATGGGGATTTGAATCATGTCCAACAGGTACCTCCACATTAGCAAATAATTTAGAGCAAGGAAGCAGATAAACACACTGAAGAAGCTGGTGCAGAGGCTCCTCCAGTTTCCATTTACATGAAGGTACAGAGGTTAACTTGGGATTAGATGTAGTCTGGTTTTGTGCGCCAAACATGGTCGCACACTGCTCACAACAAAGCTATCATACAAATTTTGGCTTCCTCAGCTGCAGGCTTCCTTAGGGAAAGCCATTTTGTCCTTTCCCCTATCCCATGACAATGTCAGCAGCACATCAGTGCCACATCATTATAGCTCACAGAAGACTCCCCATTATTTCTGCTCATTTTCATAGCAGTTTTGAATTATGTCATTGCTCCTGATGACTGTCCTACCTTCCAGCTGCATATTTAGACAACATCTACTGTGAGGGATTCAAAACATTAGCAGAGGTGAACTGTGTAGTTTTAAACGTTAAAGTTTCATAGGTTAAAACTACCATAGAAAAATACTGGCTTACTGTCAAATGTAAAAGATTACCAAGTACTGTATTAGTTGTTATAAAATACTCCCCAAAAGGAAGCTGAAGCACCTCATTTTAATAGCTACTTGATAGTTAAAGAAAAGATCAACAACTGCCTGTTTAAGAAAGAATTACATCTTTGTATTTGACACGGACAAATCTTAAAGAACTTTCACAGTCTTCTGAGCATTCTGTCTAACTCTCTCTGAAAGTTACAATGCTCTCTGGTGGTAGGAAAGATGGTTATTTACTTGCAAATAACAACTAGTTTCAATTTAAACTGAAGTCCAGCTGTGTTACAGAAGAATAATGAAATACATAGAAGTTAAACAAACCTTCTGAAACTAAAATACCTTAATACATAACTAGGATAAATAAATATACCTGTAACCACAGGAATATTACTTCACACTTGAGTTCAGCTAAAATAAGACAATAGCAGCACTGGAGATCCTGTCATCTGTTTATGACACTCAGAATTTCCATTCAGGAGCATGATAAACCCTGGTCATTTCAACCTGTGAGATATTCAATGTGTATCTGTGACTAATTTTTTTTCATCTAGGCAGTTACACTAGCTCCCATAAGGATTAACTGCAGTACAAAAGGGAGGCAAGTCAAGAAAATGAGGAGGGAGTAGGACTTTATAATTCCATTCATGACCCTGCAAGGAGGATAAGAAACTGCTGCAGGTAATTATGTGCAAAAGAGGATGGTCTGCAAAAGCAATAATGTGAAGAAAGTGTAGCCTCCTTGAAGAGAATGATAAGTCAGGAAGGTTTATGACACCAAACAGGAAGAACAGTCAGTTAGTTCACTTGGTACTGAATTGGAATGGAGATGCTTGTAAACAACTAAGAAGTAATATTCATAGCAGGAAAGTTTAAAACCTCCTTATTTAAGAATTTTAATCTTACTCCTCAAAAATCAACCTCCAAAATCCTGCCCAGAAATCACTTCAAAAGCCGGAAGCCTTTTGAATCAAGTAATTTTACTTACTCTGCGATCTTAACTCCTATATATAGTTTTTTAAAACTGGGACTTGGCCTGTATTTCACTGATCTATTTTTATTTCCCAGAACCCATGAGACTTGATGAAGCATCTGACATCCAGCTTTGCCAGGAGCTTTTCCTGTCAGGCTTGAGTGACTCAGCTTAAGTCTGTGAACAAAATACTGTAACATTGATTCAACAATTCTTACAGCTCCATGCACCTTGATGATCTCTGTCAATCTTCCAAATCACTTAACATGCCAATAAGGCTTTCTTCACTGTATACTGCCTTACATAAGAGATTTTGAAATAGCCTTTGACTATGAGTAAGTCCCTATTTCAATCAATATTCCTAGTGATTTAAAAATGTTTCATAAAAGCATATCCCTGCACTATAATTCTGCCAAACAACATAGAAAAAGGCTGAGATCTACAGAGCAATGACAAAAAGTGAGAGAATGTAACATGCACTTAGTTTACTGTATGTCTTATTCCACTTATTCTCAGTTACTGTGACTTCTTTAAAATGCATTAGTTCAGAATCTTTTTGTGAGCAGCACCTATCAGAACTGAATTTATCTTCAAACTGATCTGATGACGCATAACTTCACCTAAGTTTCTCTCAGCTTTATAAGAAAAATATTCCAGTTCTCAAAGATTAACAATAAACTGGGAAACAGAAATTTCTTTGTTATTTGGTATGTAGAACTATATGCCAACTATGATCATACAGAAGCAATATATTCTCTAAACCATAATGTTTTTCAGTTGCATAAACTTTAAAACTAACTTTGTTCATGAAGGCACACTAAGCCCCATTTTACAATGCTCTTTCACCTGTTTTTCACTATGTACACAGCAACACACCTTCGGTGAATGTGATACTTCAGTGGAAGAACTACAGGAATGTAAGCCTCGGAGACACTTCAGAAAAACCTCCTGAGGCACTGGAAGAATTAGAGTAAGGTATATCATCAATAGTACTAGCTGAAAAAAAATAGTGGATAAACATTTGGCAAATCCACAAAACAGCTGTAACCTAGTGTCCTCATATGGATATATATTTGTGTGTGTATAAAAATTAGAAAAGGGAAATACGTTTATTTTCTTCAGGAAAGCAATTTGGGAATTTATTACTCATTACCACTGACATACAGTCTGATTTTTTTATTAAAATCAAAGTAGTTTCCTGCCCAAGACAACTGGGGTACATTCCTCTTTGGATTGAACCAACATATGATAGCTTTGTGAAACATATATTTCGTTTTCTAGAAACACTAATAAGAATTTTCTGCTTTAAGAAAGAGAACAGGAAAAGTTCTACACCCTGAAGAAAACTTTTAGCAAGCTTTGTGTTTACTAAACAAATATTGAAACACATGCTATGGTCAATGGCCTCTGCTCAAAGAACTACCCTGCACTTCATTTCTAAAATGACTGGCATTTAGTCGACAGCATTCTTCCTCTCCTCCCCAGTCTATCTTCTGCTTTTGTCTTACCCTATCTTCTAACTCATTGTTTATCATCTACCACTAATACCCCCTTTAACCACTGCAAAAATGAAATCCTGCAGTCCATCTTTCTTTTTGGTGCACATTATCAAAAAACATAGTTTAAAAATGATATGGAAACACCAGCAGTGGTATAGTCAGCCACAAACATGGTTTGGATCTCCTGGTTCTGAAGTATTTGATATCTGATGGTATCTGACAAGGGGGTGTTTGAACTTTCTGAGCAGATTTAATATGAAACTTGGAAATCCAAAAAACAGTAATTATGGCTGTAGCTTCATGTCAATGACTACAGCAACTTATTAAATAACACATTGTCATGGCTTAACCCCAGCTGGTAACTCAGCACCATACAGCCATTCGCTCACACCCCACCCTTCCCTCCTCTCTGGGCAGGATGGGGAGGAGAATTGAAGGAATGTAAACCCCATGGGTTGAGATAAGAACAGTTTAATAACTAAAGTACAATATACTACTACTGCTACCACCAATAATAATAATGATAAGGGAAATAACAAGGGGAGAGGATACAATTGGTCACCACCCACCGACCGATACCCAGCCCGACCTGAGCAGAAATCTGCCCTTCCGAGTGACTCCCCCCAGTTTCTATCCTGGGCATGACGTGCTGTGGTATGGAATACCCCTTTGAGTAGTTTAGGTTAGGTGTTCTGTCTCTGCTTCCTCCCGCTTCCTGTGCCCCTCCTCACTGGCAGAGCATGAGAGACTGAAAAGTCCTTGACTGGGGTAAGTGCTACTGAGCAACAACTAAAACATCAGCATTGTTCTCAGGCGGAAGCCAAAATACAGCACTGCACCAGCTACTGGGAAGCAAATTAACTCTATCCCAGCTGAAACCAGGACACATGTACTGAAGTACAGAAAAGCAGTTACTATCATCTAAGGCCCTACTTCTTTTCCAGTTGAATTCAGCATGGCAAGTTGTGTTCAATGGACTTAGGTAAACACACAACACTGGTTTTCCAATGTCTCTTGCTCTAAGACTTCAATATGTGGGATCAGTTCATTTTTCACTATGATTTAATAGTAAAATTCTTACTTGAGAGATGGCAAGTAAACCACTATTTTAAATAACCGGATAGCCACTGATAACAGATTAATTTACTTCTAATTCATGGAATAAACTTAATCTGCCCCTAAAAAGTTGCAGCTTTTCATTTACTATTGAATTTCAATGGGAGGTTAGGACCCTTGGTTACATAATGATTTCCATTGATATCTCTTCATACTTCCAGGCTCAGACCTCAACATTTTCTCCCAGTTAGTAATACTAAAGCTACAATGTTACCATATGTCACTTTATAATCCATTCAAAACCCATTTGAGGAATAGATACATACTTCAAGAAAGTGAATAACAGAGCTATTCCTGAAAGAGTATGTAGATATTTACACTGTTAAACATTAGGTTGCATTTTCCTCTCTGGAAGACATTAGGGAATTTGAAAGGTATTTGAAAATGATGTCATTTGCTTTACAAATACACTAGACTACACAAACTATCAAAATCTGGAGAAACATATCTGACAGCATACTGGAACTTCTTGTTTTGCCTCTTAAAAGTTCCATAGTAAGGAACAGAAATTTAAATCCTTGTTCAGAGTAATGAAAGCTAAGAGAATGTGGAACTGCTAAAAATGAATCACCTGAAAGTAAAATGAAGATATGAAGTAGAGCTGCCTACATGCAATACCAACCTAATTAGTACCACACACATATTAAAAGTAAATAATCTCTTTTCTGTACATGCTTCTGCATAAAGTACACAGATATGTCATTTGACAACAGTTCCAGAGTACATGGTTATTGACTTTGTGTAACACAAGACAGAAAATTCCGACCATGAACTTCAGGCTTGTTATTTCTCTAAACAGTAGATGTCACTAAACTTTTTACTTTTACCACAGAAAGTAATTACATTTCATCCACTATTCTCCACTGCAACAGGAGTATACAAGTAGAGAGAATATTATTTATACTATCTAGGAAAGCTATTTGACTTTATGATCACCACCATATCTTTGACAAATACTAGCTGTATGTTATTTTTATCGATTTCAATATTCTCTACTCTCAATTTTTACTTTTCACTTAATTAGAGCCTGTTGCCCTCATGCAGTGAGTAGACTTACTATTATAAACCAATTTATTAAAATGATTTTTCATGAATAATACTTGTAAATTCCTAATATTTATCAACAAAAAAGTAGAATTGCAGTTAAACAGAAACAACCCTAACATGATACCGTAACAGTGAAAATACTACAGCTTGTTAAATCGAGTGAGGAAGTCTATGAAAATTTGCTTACATGTCCTTCAATCACATTTGCTTTATTTCTAGTAAAGCTTACTCATTTTTCAAGAGGGAATTTTTGGTATCAGGGACATCACAGATATGCACTGACTCGACTCCACAAAGGCAAAAAAATAAGGTATTTTTCAGAATATGCGTCTTCTGGAAGAAGAAAAAAGATCTAAGCTTTCTTTGAAATTTCTTATGAATTGTCTGTCACTGAAGAATTTCTTTTGATTTCTTACAATTCTTTCTGTTATTAGCTTTTGACACTTAAATTTCTCCCCAGTGTATAAACCCACTAATTCTAACGCAACTTAGTTTTGGTGTTACACACAGTATGAACAGCTGTCTCACAAGCATAAAATAAGATACACTTCTGAAAGAACAGATCACGTAACTATATGCATTATATACAATATGTACTACTGCATCTCAGAGTATTCTGAAGACATACTTTGTATTATCCTTTTGGATGCTCTGATGAGCTTTGAGACCCAAACATGAGTTCAGCATGCCATAAAGATGACACCATTATCTGAGATTTCGAGATCTGAATTCATTGTTCTTCACTCAAACATGTAAAAGCACAAATACCAGCTAGCTACCAAGACAGTTGTGCTTTACCTATGCTGTAACAAGGACAAGTAACAATTCCTTCCTAATAATTTTTTCTTTTGCAATTCTTTTCTCATTCTCAGCCAATTATGCTAAAAAACCTGGAAGGGCAGGGACAATGGAAAGGAGAGCTACAAAATCTCAGAATGAGAAGCCCTGGGCCATCAGAAGGTAAAGAAACATTAAATGTGGGTTTAGGCTCACCTTCTTACAAAACATTATCCTAAAATTTGCATTTTTCGTTTCCTATTTGTATACAATGTAAACAATGTGTACTCCTTGGCAAGGATTTCTTGCAGAACAAGAAACTTCATCATGATGTCAAATCACCTTCCCATCCTGCGTGCCCAGGAACCCAGCTACACGCTTAGTCGCACTCCTTCCCACAAATGCCTGGGCAAATGCCTGGAGAGTTTCATCACCTCCCCTCTGTAAACTACTCCCACAGCTCCCTCCCCCCACAAATATTCTGATTGTAGAGATTATAACCCAGTGATTTTCAGTCATATTATCATTTAGGCATAGAGGTCCTTGAACAAAGAAAGATGACCAGTTCATTAGAACAAGGATATGATTATATGGATGTAATTCTTTAAAATCAGTTCATACTGCAAAATATTTAATTTACAAATTAATTTGGATACCATGATAATACTTACACTACTAATTCAATAGTATGACTTTTATATTTATTAATCATATCATGTTACATTAGGGAAATTTTGGTCTGTCAGTGTGTCCATAAATGCACTGAATGGAAACCCCAAGTTATGACCTGCCACCCTTCTCCTCATCCTCCCCCCACCCCAAATATGAATAAATTCTGAGTTAGTACCATGGATTTTCCAGAAAACAAGAATGGTTTTTGGTAGGGTAAGAACAGGTGTTTTCAGCTACAGACACCACCTCCGGAAGGTCATTCATTTCAGTGCAGTCCAGTTCAGAATGAGGCAAAATATGTTCCCAGTTAAGCAGTATATAGTATCTTCCATCCAGTATAAATCCAGTGATTGTCATTATCAGTTTCCACATGGTGAACAATGTATTACACTTTCTTTAATGAAAAGACAGAGCAAAGAGGCCAAGAAACTCTAGTGGCCATGGAAACCCTGAAATCTAAGGAAATCTGTATCATCACATACATGTTTTTGCAATAGTTTATGGTCAATACAGACACTGCATTTTTTTTAAATAACTAGGTCTACAAAATAATTCTACAATAATACACCAAACAATTTATTACTATCTTTAGTTTATGTGACATTTTATCATCATCCTAAGTGACACACTGAAATATCGGAGATCTGAAATAATTCAGTATTTTCCCCATTTTATGGGGAACACATAAAGATGATATTCAAGCACAAGCTGAATAGTTAGCACTGGGGAAAGTTTACTGTAAAATTAAAATATCAACCTGATTGAAACCCTTAGCAGTCACTTCAAAGCATTAATACAAAGAACTATGTTTGGCTAATCATACTAGATTACCTCTGGTGCTATTCAGCTGATACACAGACTGTTTATTAGTTTGATATAAGATTAAATCTAAAGGAAATTTCAATTAAATAAGATGAAATGTTATAACTGCCTTATCAAAACAAAATTCAGTCATGGCAAGAAAAACTTAATTTCCCTTTATTTATTTCATATGAAGTAACTGTAGTTTGCCATTCCTAACTGAGAAACATCCTATACTAACTTGTCCTCTGGGAACTATTAATTATTGATATTAGCCTCAGAACGACCACAGTTAAACTACAACTTTGTTTTGCACTTGTATGAATAGATGCCTTATAATTTAATATTTAAAAAGAAGAGTAGCAAATGGTAGAGATAACTGGTGATGGAAATTCCCAATGGCAAAAAGATCTGTTCTAATAGCAGTTCAATGAAGTAATGTGTTATTCTTAATAAAAAAAAAGACACCAGAACTTCTAGTTCCATAATTAACATGTTAATCATGAAGTTAATATAACCATATACATAATCTACTCCTTATTAGGTAATGCAATAACACCAAAGAGCTACAATTCAAAAATATATTGTGACCACTGACCCCTCTGGTAACAGGTCTGCATCAAGCATAATTCAGGAATATATGAAAGATAGCACAGTCTTACTAAGGTAGCATGATATGTTGAGATTTACAGTAAACAAAAACATATTCAGACATTTCTTATATCATATTCTGACCATCCAAATCCATGCATCTGCTACTCTAATTATAAGTCTTCTGCAGCTGTAGTAAAGCTAAATCTGAGATACTTAATCTGCTTTTAAGAGAGGTCAGGGTGAATTTCAAATAAAGCATTCAAGAGGAAGCAGTATCAACCTCTGCAACAAACACACAGTTTGCAAGGAAAAAATTTATCCCTTTCTCTTTTACAATCTTTTATTCATCCATTCCAGAATTCAGTAGCTTAGAGAAACAGATAACAGATTAGAAGGCAGCTCACTTTTTGTTGAGAAGCAGTTCTTCATCACAGTTCACATCCACTTCTATTCAATAATAGCTATATAAATATATCTACCTTATATAATATATATAATTTTCTATATATATGAATAATTTTCTATAGAGAAAAATAATCATGTTGCTCAAATAAGATTTCAGTCAACCAGACGTATCAATTCAGAAGTGATTCAAGTCAAATTGTAAATGCATTTCTCTAGGATCAATCCATGTTTACCGACATGACAGTGGAGATGACTGTAAGTTGCAGAAAAAAATCCCTTGAAAATCTAGTTTTAAAAGGTGAAACCTGGGATACAATACCATAATATATTCCTATATGAAAAAATAATTTCCTGGAGCATTTGAAAGCACTGACAACATTTGTATTGATAAATGTTATGGTCCAGAATGCAGTTTAGATAGCCACAGAAGAAAAAAAGCATCTTGTGCAAACCAACTACCTTAACCTCTGTGCACCTTTGGAGCACAGAGACAGGCTGTACACTCCAAAAGCCTTAGTCCAGTGTGCTGTACAGCTGACTTTCTGGGCTGCAAGCGCACACTGCTGGGTCATGTCCAATCTTTCATCCCTAAGTTCTTCTCCACAGGGCTACTCTCAATCCATTAATCCCTTGGTGTGTCTTGACACTGGGCATTGTCCCGACATAGGTGCAGGACCTTTCACTTGGCCTTGTTGAATCCAGTGAGGCTCACATTAAATTATTAACAAAAAAAACCCAAAGCCCTGGTTCTTAATGTATTTGTAAAACCTCTTAAAAAAGGTAAAAATCAATCTACTTCTCAAGTAAAGCAGTGAAACTGTGTACAGACCACTACCAAGGAGCACAGTACCTAACAGAAAAAAAAGAAAATATTTTCTGCCAGTTTCAGTTAGGTTTATATATGCATTACCTGTAGACAAAACTACAACACAATTTTCCACAAAAGAGATATTTTTAGGACCTAACTGTATTTTTGATTCTGAAAGACTGTACTAAATATCAGATGATAAAACCAGACAAAATCCTACTCAAAATTGCTTCTCTCAATATTAGAATATTTTTCCAATTGACTTCTACTGTAATCTGCATTATTTTCTTTACAAAATGATGGTGGTAATGAGAGGTGAAAATAAAACAAACAATAGGTAGGTCCAAATTCTCGGAATCAGGTAGCTGCAGCTTCTCTCCTATACTGCTTCAGATTGATTTGGAAACTAAACATGAATTATGGACAAATGTATTCATCATATGCAAATCAAATACTGGAAAAAATGCTCATAAATACTTATTGATCCAACTGAAATTATCACATCTCCATCTTTATCTTCTGTTTCTAATTAACAGAAAAAATGAAACTATCTAAACAATGTCATATGGTAAAAATGAAAATGAGAAACAATTCTTCAACCTCATGTTAATTAAATGGAGATGAAATTATTTCATTCTTCTGTATATATTCAACTCTACTTCTAATAACATCTTTTCATGCAGCTTTTTTCTTCTTTTTTTCATTTAAGCCCACTCATTTCTGCTCTTTGAAAAGAACAAAGAGATAGCAAAGAACAAGTGATATCTTGATGCTTGAGGAGATGAAAATGTGGATCAAAAAATCACTCACATGCATTAAGCATTCTAACTCTGACAAATTTTCACTTTAGATTTATAAGTACCAAAACACCATAGCTCACAGGAAAATAGAAAAGAAAGAGCAGATTAGGTGTTGCACTGGCTTCAGTACTGAAAGGCTAAGTTAATGTATGACTCAAACAGCAATTTCAGAAAGCTAGTATAGATTTAGGTAGAATTTTAAAATATAAAGGCTAAGTATAGCTAGTGTGGCTACAGCGAAAAGGTAGCATTAAAAGTAAGTTCCAGAGACTGATGAACAGCCGTTAGTTTCACATTTACAAGAAGTCATATGCACATGGTACTAAATTACAGTCACTTAAACTACTAAAAAACATATGAGGATTCTGAAAAAAGCCTATAAAACAAGGAATAGAACACTACAGAAAAAAAACAGCATGAAGCAAAACAGTTTTGTTTTGCTGCAATCTACATAATAAAAACTATTTCTAATTACATATTACTCATCCTTCTTAACATTATTCAAAGTAATCAAAGTCTATGGACTTTAAACAAATTAAAAAACATTCCACTGCTTAGTCCATTCTCTCACTAATTAATTTTATTACATCTTTTTTACCTGAGAACCACTTTCAGTCGATGAAGTTTCTGACAAAGAAAGAACAAGTTTATTGTTCTTTCAAAAAAATAACTATTATTTTAACATAGTGCTAAATCTTTTTCCTATTACAAACTGATTTTTTCCATTCTAATTTACCTGCTCTCAACATTAAATGTACCCATGACTAATTTGTCTTACCTGACCTAAAAAGGAGGGAACAAGGCCTCCCAAATTCCTTGTACAGATCATGCAGTCATATAGCTGCACTTTCAGTGCCTGGGTAAGGACGGGCTGAATCTCCAGGGGGGTTCTGAGTCCTGAATCCCTAGGAGCCTGCTTACACAGCATGAAACAGTTCAATTTTTCCCTGCTAGCCTGTCATTCCCTTGCTTTGTGTATCTATCTGCAGCACAGCGCCAAGAGTGTTGTTCTCACCACTGTGCAACAGGTTCATACTACCCAGCAAGCAACAGATGCTTGGTGCTTCTGTGGCAGACAGCATTTCCAGACAAACGCATCTCCAGCCACCCCTTCTCCAGAAGCCAAGGAATCATGGATAAATGCTCAGACACCTCAAACAGGGGAACAGACTTAGAAAAATGTTGTTCATGCCAATTCTACCAAAGTGCAGTTTACCTTTGGTAAAATTCAGTTTAAAAACTCAAGAGTTACTTTCTTAGAGTAAGCATTTGCCAGTTAACCTGTATTAGCAACTCAAAAAAAACCTCACCCAGAAGTCCCTCTAAAATTTCTGCTAAAATCACTGAAGTTGGTTGTTGTCCTGATTCAGAAATTTTCATTATGTTTACCTATCAAATTCAGAAGAATTATCCGATAATATAATAAGCATATATTATGGCCAACCACTTAAAACTGGAAATAATCCTGAATATCCTAGAAAGTAAGACTGATAAAATAATACTGGAAATGCATATTTTGACTTACTAACCTGGGAGTTTCATAAAAGTAAGCAGTTTTGCTGAAGATACTCTTTGCTTGATTGGTTGCACTTTAAAACGATATCTTTCTTCAGGATAGGTCTACTAAATATTTTGTATCTTCCTTTAAGGAAAGTGGTAGCTCTCTCTGATAACCTCGTATGACAATCAGTACTAAGAATAAACAAATTTTGTGAAGATTCTGAAAAGTAAACAGGGG
>NW_009925218.1:0-38183 GCF_000696875.1 Nestor notabilis | reverse complement strand
TTTCCCTGCTTGTACTACAGTATGTTTAACTCAGGCGGTGTGCATTGGCATGTCTATGGTACTAATGAAACAGATCAGATTATAGCTCTTTTTCCTGACTTGAGATCTGTATGACACATTCGTATTCAGCTTTCTAACTGAAAACAATGACGCAATTAAATCTTCATATGGTAAGACACTGCTACCTATATCTTCTCTCTGAAATATATTCTCTGAGAAATATATTAGTTTTGTAAACATACCTTAAGAACAGATGTTCCTATTCATTGCTAAAACCAAGTGCGTCTTTCAGAGCTACACTGAAGCCACATTGTCATCTACAGCCATTAGAACGTCACTAATAAACACAGACAAGCAGAGATAGCTTTTTCTCAGAATTAAATAAAGAAGGCGAGGCGGGGTGGAGAAAGAGGGAAAGCATTTCTCCAAAAATAATTTTTTTCTAAAATTATTTATATTTTGCAGGCATCGCACTATCATTTAACAAATAAATACCTTACTCTTTTTCAGTAATTGCAATTATCAATTAAGACATTAAAGAATATATTTCTAATACATTTTAGCTGTTCAGCAATTATTTTTCCCTCTAGTTTTATCTTCTAAGAACACCGGAGTTCTAAAAAGGCACTTCTGATTTAACACTGATCTGACAGTTAATTTATCAGGCACTACAGCATTAATGCAGTTAGCGTAAATCACTAACACTGTGACTTGCTCTGACATTTTATGCTGTTATTATCATGAGAAACAGAGTCAGGCTCTGAATCCCATTCTCCTGTGACAGAACGCTGGGACCTTAATCCTCCTTAATCCTGTTTTTGTCATGGTACTTACAATGCTTTTCTGGGATTTCCCAAAAGGAATATTCTATAGTTTCATACTGTGTGTATAGTGGGGTTTTTTTTCTTTTTTTTCTTCTCAGTGCTTCTTTTATATCATGATCTTGCAGAAGTTTTCCAATTAACTTGCATTTCCAAATAAATTTCCAAATTTTGCAAACAGAATAAAATTACTATTCTATTTAAGCTTCCTTAAATCAAGTTGAACACAATAATAATACAGTAAGGTTTTATAAATAGGTTTTAGGCTCACTGTCACTGGAAGCATGTTTTTAAAGATAAATCTACTTCTTGACTTGCAAGATTGTGATTGAAAAAATCACTGTTGGTAAAAGCCTAAGAGAAATACCACTCAGGTCTCTGATAACTGCATTTATCAGAATGATGCTAAATATGAAATAGGCTGATTATCAAGTGAAGTGGCACACAGTTCACCTACAAACATTCTGTAATGCAAAGCAGAAGTTATGTTTCAATATAACAAATGAAAACTTGTTCTTTGTAATTTTTCTGACAAGTGGATTATCATGATGTTTATGTCTCATATGTCTGCCATATCATTGCAGCAGGGTATTTACTGTGATATTTTGAGAGGAAAATAGGTGGAAATTAAGTACATTCCCTTTGATACGAACTAAGTACAAGCAGTGCCATGGCAGAGTCAAACTGGAGAAGGAAAAACAAAAAGACATGGTAGGAAGAGATATATGGTACCCCAAGAGCATAATGCTTGATAATCTTCAATATCTTGGAGAAAGCAGTATAGGTAATTAAGGTTTTCTCCCTTAATTATCGGAGAAACCAGTGCATTTTCCTGAAACACACTTCAAACATAACTTCTTTGTTGTCCAGCCAAATATCTGTAAATTTCAGACAGGATATGAGCCTCACAGATTGCTTTTTGCCAAGGTTCATTGTCACTGTAGGGATGACACTTCTTATAATGGAACTGTTATTGTTAAAAATCATTATTAACATATTAATAGCAACAAACAATACAGATCTAATAATCTAGTACTTATTTTTCCAAAATTAACACAACAGTTTTAAATTAGCCAAGCAATCATTATTCCTATTAAGAATAGTCTATTTTTTTTTTCAGTTGCAGGCATCACTCCTGTTGATAATATGCATCATATACGCTTAAATACATCACATTTCCAACTATGAAAATTACAACAGTCAGGGAGAAAAAAAAATCTTTCTTACCTATGTATACAGTTTTTAGATTCAAGATACGCCATACCAGAAGCAGCATCTAATGAAAATTTCACCAACTGTTTGGTTTTTAGGTCATCCTTCTTTTTTCTCAAAAAGGACAGGAAATCACCTCCTAGCAAAACAGACAGATGGACAGTGAGACATGACAAATAGGGTACTTGCATTTACTTCTCTTAGGAGTGCAAAATCAAACTAAATGCAGCTATTAGCTGTTTTCAAACCATCAGTTTGAGGTTAGCCTAAGAACAAGGAACTCACCTTCCAAAATGCAGTTTCCCTAACTCCCCTTAAATATTAAGTGCTTAAAGTGAAAACTGTTTTAATATACCCGAAATCTTCACCAGTGTACATTAAATTCAGACATATAGAAAAATTGCTGACAAAATCAATTCCTAATTTCTGATAAATATAATTAATCACAGAATGGTTGCTGCAGGGGGTTATAAAACTTGTGAATAAGGAGGTTAGGTCCTAATAATTTTTAATTGATCATTTGCATGGGTGTATCTCAAATTCTACACTGACATGTTTGGAGAGGTAACAAATTGTTTTACTTCTCAGGCAGTCCTAACAGCATATTTGACACTGGCAACTGAAGGCAAATAACTGTTGCTGTGACTTCACAGTCTTCTGTCTTGGACGAACAAAGCTACTGTCCTCTTGTCTGAGGAGGGAAGGGGTCAGCATTGAGGATTTCCAAAAAGGCATTTGTGTTTGCAAAAAAATGTTTCTGAAAACTGAATTGGGACAAAGATAAGTAGGAGAGACATCATATAAACACTGCAATGCCATGTTCTGATTGATATTAACTGTATTACATATTTTTTCTAAAATATACTTTATTGTTCCAGACAAAGATCAAAAAATTGTAATGGAGCTTTCCACATCACCCTACTTATTTATTAGAATGTAGCCAGCCATTGCTCCAGTCTTTGTTTCTCTTCACTTTGCACTGAATTGACCATAGTGATTCTCTTTTGCAAATAATGCACTGTTACACAATTCTATTTGCTGCCTTCTCATCAATGTGAAAAGACACTATCAAAATTTCATATGGGATTTTCTTAGAAGGCCATTCCTATTTATATTTCATACTGCAAGACATAAAATAATATTAAAAGTCTGCTGTTGTGACATGTAACTGTAATGCCCATCAAATATTAAGTTGGAGCAACTGTAAAATGGATTAGCACCTTAACTGTCAATCTATGATTCTATGATTAAGGGACCGTCTATAAAGCCATCATATCCAGACCATTTGTACTAAAAGATACCTGAATCCAGGTAAAAAGAATAAACAGAGCAGTTGACAGTTAAGGTTAATGAAAACTCTCATAAAATTAACACCTAATAAACTATAACCACTGCTTCCATTTTGCTTGATTCCCTTTTTTGTTTTTTTTGTTTTGTAAACACACTGATACTACAGTAAAGCCAGAAAACACTGTTTTCACAGAATTGTATAGATGAGGCTGGCAGGCAACCTATGGAGGTCATCTGGTCCAACTCTCTGCTCAAGCAAGGCCCCCTAGAGCTGGGTGCCCAGGACTATTCCCAAATGGCTTTTGAGTATCTCCATGGCTGGAGATACCAGAACCTCTCTGTACCAGTGCTCAGTCACCATCACAGGGAAGTGTTTCCTGATGTTCAGGAGGAACTTCCTGTATTTCAGTGTGTGCCTGTTTTCTCTCATCCTGCTACAGGGCATGACTGAAAAGAACCTGGCTCTGTCCTCTCTGCAGGTATATACATTGATGAGACCTCCTGAGCCTTGCCTTCTCCAGGCTGAACTGTCCCAGCTCTCTCAGTCCTTCCTCCTAGAAGAGCTGCTCCAGTCCCTTCATCATGTTCGTGGCCTTTTGCTGCTCTGTCTCCAATGTGTCCATGTCTGCCTTGTACTGTGGAGCCCAGAGCTGGACCCAGTATTCCAGGTGTGGCCACACTACTGCTGAGTAAAGAGGAAGAATCATCTCGCTTGATCTGTTGGCAACACTCCTCCTAATACAGTCCATAACACAGGATGCCATTCGTCTTTCCCACAAGGACACATTGCTGGTGTATGTTAAACCCTTGGTGTTCGCAAGGACTCCCACGTCTCTTTCTGCCAATCTGCTCCCCAGCTGGGCAGCCCCCAGCATGTCCTGGTGCCCAGGGCTGTTTCTCCCCGTGAGCTGCAGGACTTTACTCTTCCTCTTGTTGAACTGCATGAGGTTCCTCTGGGCCCATTTTTCCAGCCTGTCCAGGTCCCTCTGGATGACAGCATGACCCTCTGGGGTATCAGCCCCTCCTCCTAGTTTGGTGTCATCTGCAGTCTTGCTGAGGATGCACTCTGCCCATCATCCAGATCATTAATGAAGATGTTGAACAGGACTGGACACAGTATTGACCCCTGAAGCACATTGCTATTTCATGACCTCCAATTTTCTTAATGCTTTGGTTCCAGTTAAACAGGTGAATAAACCTACCTGATACATTCTTTCTTCAGTGACAGATTTCCAGCTGTTTTTAAAAAGCAGTGAACATAACAGCAAAACACAGTCTCTTTAAGGCATACACAGTCTATTTTTCCATTTGTATGAGCAACAAAGCGTTTGTATAAACCACATAATCCAACATTATGGATGATGTAGCTATTTAACTGCCAGACTGCAAGAATACATTTTTCAAGTACAACAATGAAAGCAAAGGTGAGTGATCTTTTTTATTCACAAGGGGCCAGCCAGAACCCCTTAGGAACTACTAAAGATAAAGATTTTTAAGATATTAAAAGAAAAGTTAACCATATGCATGAAAAAATTTAGAAATAATGCATGTTATAAATTTGTTTCTAATATTCTCAGGCAATCAAATGAAGATCCTAATCTTCATCAGTTAGTTTCCGAACAGGATTAAAAGATGCTCAGTTCCTTACACCGGAATAAACCAAACATGCAACAGCAGAAACCTCTAACTTCCCAATGCAAGCCTATCATCAGGAAGTGATTTAGACTTGCTAATTTTCAGTGTTTGGCATGTACTGTATTGAACTTTTAGAGTTCTGAGCAGAACCAGCACAATATACCTTGAGCTGTATATAGTGTATTTTATGCCTATCATCAAAACAGAGTTTAGTAAAATTATCTTAATCTGTCTCAGTCTCAATAGAGAAAAAAAATCAGAAAATTAATGTTTTCAATAGCAGTTCTGTTTTCTTCTATTTATCCTGGCATATAGATTACAAAAATGTCCTTTAAATACTCTGTTCAGTATTGATTTGAAAGCACTGTCTGTTGCAGACAAAAGAACGAAGTGACACACTTGTATATCACTTTAGGTCAAATTCGATCCTCAAATCAAATCCTCATCATTGTGATATGAACATAGTCTTAAGTGTCTGTCCTTTAACTAACAGAATTATTCTTACTAGTAGATTTTTATTTTTACTCTCTACTGTGGCCAACGTTCCAGTTATTCCTCTTCATAGAAAAGCATGCACAAGAATACCTTCACTGATGAGTTAAGAGGATTTCACTACAAACCCTTCAGTGTAGAACTGTAGCTATGTAATACATTTATGTGCTTCTTAAAACATGTTTAAATATAAAAAGCCCTAATCCACTATTTGCAGCACATAGTGTTAAGAGCATCATCTCCAATATAGCAGCTGTTGTTAAAAAATGAAATAAACAGACTAATTAGAATATGAAACAACTGAAACTAAACTAGATGACTACATGCTAGTAAGTAATGCTTTCTCTTATACATGAAATTTCTACTGTATTCTACATGGCTACCTGTTATTACAGTTAATGGCATTCAACACTATCAGGAAATAAGGTTTACTCCAACCACTCTAAGTTCTACAGAAATAATTAGCCCATTACAGTAATATCACCAAAGACAAACTGACTGCCTGTTTGGGGTTTACAAGATGATAAGTAACAGTACGGGAGTGTCTGCCTCATACGATAGAATTATTTTACTAAGTAGATGACAAAATGTACTACACAAGCAAAAGGTCCATGAGACGGCCTATAGTAATTGGATTCCTGAAAACACTCCTTTATGTATTTCACTGTAAACGTGAACTATTTCTCGTCATATGCAGAAATTTTAAAAGTACCACATACCAGCATCTCCTAGTGTTGGCCATACTTTATAGTATAAACTTCATGTTGTATGTTAAGTAGTATTTTATGGCAATATAACAATTCCATTAATGGTGCACACAAAAGTAAGCTGATGTTTTGCAAGAGAAGAAAAACTATCTATGATCTATGAGAATAAATCAAAATACAAGAAACAACACTGATAAAATTTCTGACTTTAATAGCATTTATGATCAGCTGTGAGTACATAATTTAGTGTTCTCCTGAGCTGGTGGCCAAAATGGCACCGACCTACTTGTTCTAGGCACTCTTGGCATTCTTCTGAATGTCAAGAGTACCAGTATCAACACTGAGCATAATTAAAAAATAGCTTTGAAATTGTGGTGTGAAATCTCCCACTTACTGATTTCTAGATATATAGACATACATTATATATTGTATCTCTATGTGGCATCACTCAATTTAAATAACGTTATGAATAATAATTATACAAATATGAATGTATTGACATAATAGCAATTATTAAGAGTGATATGGAATGATATATTATTATTTACATATAAGTTTTAAAAAAGTGGGAGAATTTCCTTTATTAAACAGCCTTGTTAAGTAGACATTTGTTTAAAGAATCCAGTCAATTCTTCTTAAATTTATACATGTATTAATCATGCTGATGCAGCATGCTTCTGGCTGTATCACTTAATGGTCACCTAACAGAGAGGAGCTCCATGATTCAATATTTGTAATTCTTTTACAAGCTATTATAATATTATTGAAATTACCTTTATCTGCACCTGTGAGTTTTTATAAATTTGGGGATTCATATGGTGAGCCTTCTGACTAATGTAAAGAAATACAGCGTTTCTTTATTGCCTAGTATCTTACTCCCATATACATTATCAACAAAATAAACCCAAACACAGTTACTTAACACTATGAATTTAAAAAAGTAAATATGCATCTATAGCAATTGTAGAAGACATTTTTTAAAGAAAGTAAGCTATTTGACAAACTATTAAAAATTAAAGGTTTAGAAATGCTGAAGCACTCATTTTCCTTAAAACTGTGTGCCTTCACTTTTCAACTGATGGATCACTTGTATGTAATGCAGTATTTTCAACTGCCTGTAGAGTACTGTTGAAAGATTTAGTTAAGACTTCATTTTTCCTGTTACACAAAGCAAATAAAAGTGGAAATGTGTGTATGTGAAAAGAAGAGGTGAAAGAAAAGAAAACCCAAAGTTAAAAGAATGGCATACACTGAGAGCCAAGCAGCAACAAACATGTAAACACAGAGATGTTGCTTGCAAAGGACTGCAAAGAGGATGACTTTTTAGCAGACGACCTGTGATGAGACCATATCTTGCACTGTGGAGATGTGGTGACGTGGAGATGTGCAGGAGGTGACTCACTATCACAAAATAACTACACTACAGTAAAATGAAGCAGGTTACAACACATAATGTGCTATTTCATTTCATTTAATTGGGATGACAGACTATAGATATATGATACTGAAAATGTGGAAAATACTGACAATGGTCAGTATTTTGGATTTGTGGTGGACCAAGGAAGCTACAGTGTGAAGCCAATGATCCTACTGCATTAATTATTTATTCCCAAATGGTATTTATACCTGTAATGGTATTTATAGCCTGTGAGAAAACAAGTTTGTCATTATCTGTCAAGAATAAAGCAGTAATCATAGCAAAAAATCAATAGCCAGCATCCCTTGTCCTCTATGCTGCACAAAATAATGCTGCTTAGACTTCTTGGACTCCTATGTTTTGGTACTGTAGCTATGAGAATATAGGACTATAAGAGTGGTAAGATGCAACCTACTTCAGAAATTAACTAAAAGGAAAATCATCTTCCCTCAGAAGGTGTTTCATTCTGTTTTGTTTCAATAATTCCTATAATTAGTCTGTGATTAAAAACCAATAATCATTAGCCTTGAAAAATATTCCAGATTAGAAAGTCACTACAGCCCATGTGAAACATATATGAAGAACAGGGTTTAATCTACAGAAAAACAATGAGCATTTTTTTAAATGCAGACACATTAAATAATAGATATTTTTACTAAAAAGTTGTTATAGGTAAAGCAAAAATAATAATATGAAGGAATACCAATAAATAAAGAAACAAGATGCATATAGAAGTTCTTGCAGCTACCAAAACACTCCGCTGGTTTTTACATTTGGGATTTTTTTATTCAGTTTTCAGATGTTCTAGTTTCATCTACTGACTGATACTTTTTTGTAAAATCTTGATAAAGAACACAGTATCACCAAAGCCTAAAATATTTGAAAATATAAAAACTTTAGTCTCAAATGTCATATTAAAAGAAGACTGTACAGAGGGCCTCTGGTTTTGTTTTATCAAATAGAGAAGCTCTGAGCTAGAAGGAGTATTTAATCCCTACCACCTACACCCCACCAAAGGAATCTAACTACTTGGAAACCACGCAGCAATCAGAAGGCAGAGGCCCACCTCAATGTATGACACTAAGAAGAGAGAGAAGAAAGAAGAAATGGGGTCTGTATATGTACATGTGCATATATACTACAAGAGGGCTTGAGAGGGTGAAATTGGACATATATATACAGAGTGAAGGAACCCATGGAAGGGTGACTGGTTCATAGGGTGATGTGCCCAACAAAAGAGAAGATGGCAGAGGTAGAACCATGGCAGGTTGCAGTGAAGTAGGGACAAAGGAAAATGGACGCAGGAAGCTTAGCTGAGTACAAGAGGAAAGGAGAAGAGAAACTGTAGGGTAGACAGAAGGTGGCTTTAGCAACAGCTAGGTATTGAGCCAGAGAACTTACCTGACTAGGAAAAAAAAAAAGAATTGAATGGAACAAAAAAGCCAGTCACTATCACTGTTAAAAATCTGCACCTTATCTCTGATTTCCATTTGGCTAGAATTCAATCTTTTTTTCTTTTTGCTGCATTTATTTTTCACCAGCATGCAGTAAAGATTCAGGATGTAACTGCAAGATAGGATACAGATCTGAAATTTGCTGGCAAAAGTGCACAATACAACCACTGGGGCAGATCATGTAAAACTTTTATTAAAAGTTTCAAGCGATGTCTGACGAAAAGCAATTGAAAAAAAAAAATCTCTATAGAGATTTCACTCCCTCCAGAAGCAGGAAAGAAAAACCCACCACAATACAAAGTAGAAAACACAGCAGCTGAACCCCATAACATGAAACTAAAGGTTCCCATTTTTTTCACTATCTATCAGCATTCCAAGCCTGTCTATGAAATTGGCTGCACCACAGAGACAGCAGGGCTAACTTCAGGCTCAGGTAAGCCATAGCATACATGTACTTTAGCTACTCTTAGCATTAGCTCGCCTTTATTCAAGATGATAATTCATTTAGCAGAAAAGCTCAGATAATACACATATCATTCCAACAAATAAATTACACATACGTCAGTCTCAGCATTGAGACTTTGGTTATAAATGGGCTTGTTGACTTGAGTGAAAGTAACAGCAGAAATACATGGAGTTGGCTGTGATTTGGTGCTATACCCTGAGGTATCACTACATGCAGAAAGTAAGAGTAATTCCACAGAAGTCAGTTAAGATTTAGTAGGTTGTACCAGGCATACCGCAGCGCTCGCTATAATGGATCTGTAGGTATTTCTCCACTTTATGCTGCATATGGTCTTTCTGAATGTGCCTGGAAGCCAGTGTAGCTGGTAGTGCTGCACCAGAGCTAATAAAATCTGTCACCTCTGAATTGTTTCTGCATCAATGGCATAGGCAATTTACATGTCAACTGATTCAGTACAAACCTGAACAGGTTACCTTATCCAGTTGCAAAGATGTGTGTTATGACCTTCCTGAACTCCACCTTGAAAGCTAGCTACATATGTCTAGATATAAGCTGAACATACATAGTTGCAACCTAATTCAGACACTTTCCCATGCTATTAGATTACTGGATGTTTTTGTAGCTGTTTATGTATACAAGCAGAGCTCAACCTGTTTCCAGCTGCAAATGTCCAGCAGATCCACTCTGATGTGTGTCAGCATAAGCCTAAGTAAAACAAGTAAAATTCCACGTCCAGTTAAGCAAGGGTTATTTTTTTTTTTTTGCAAACCTGTATGCATTATCAAATAGGAATATGATGGTATCAGGAATGCACACTAGTATTCCAGAGAAATGTCTACAATGCATTTAGTATTAGAGCGAAAAATGCCCATAAATGCCCACTACCCTCTTAGTGTAGGCATCGCACTAACTGCGGATCACTGATCTAACAGACTAAATAAGGCCTATGATCACAAATGGATGTGGAAACGAGAAACACCACCTGAAAAATTGTTCAAAACTGTATGAGGTAAGGACCTGGTACAGAAGGGAGATCTAATTTTAATAATATCGTAACATATAGTATATGCATAACGTATTATATTATCATAATTTATATGCTAGAGGAAGCTAATTCAAAACTCAACAGACAAACCAGACTCTTGGATTGCCTACTGTTGAATGCTTGCCATAGTAAAAAGAAAATGCTTTCAAAATATTTCTGTGGATGTAATTTTAACTACATTAATTATAAAAATATTTAAATATATAGAAACCTGAAACAGAAAATAGGCTATCAGCTTGCAATTAAACAGTCAAACCTCTAAAAGGAGAAGGTCACAAAACAATGCAACTACAAATTCCTTCTACTACCTTGAATCAACTGTTGGAACCTATAAAGATATTTGCATCTACTGTCAATTAGACAAATCCTTCCAGAGTGATGATGGTGCTTATCTTGACAACCTGTGCGGACTCTTTTTGCTGGAGGGACAGAGACATCTTTGAAGATTCTACAAATTAAACTGTTTAAATAGTGGCACGAAGTGGTAACTGCACCACAGAATTACACATCTATATTCAAAATCTCTCACTCTAGATCTCCCACTCACAATTCATAAACATGTGAAGCTCCTACCTCTAAATTAAATTCTCCTTTCAGGGCAAGCTAAAATTCAAGTAAATGGAAAAGAAAATAAAGAAGGAGAAGAAAGAATTTTGTGGTTTGGGATTGCTTTTTTTGTCTCACCGATTACATGTGATTTTTATTTGTTTTTTTCTCTAAATGCAGGAAGAGAAAAAAACCATTCAAAGTTTAAAGGGATTCCTGAAATTTTTATTTTTTGTTTTTTATTATATGTGTGATTGCATGATAAATTAAGAGTAGATGAAACACAGTTAACTGATTCTGAGTGTTTCAGTGAATTAAAACTCCTTATTCACAAAGTAGAAACACCATAATAAGACCCACAATCATTAAGAGAGAAGTTGGGACCAGGAAGATAATTGTGAGGAAGGTAAAAAAGAAGGGTATTCTAGTTTCTTCTTTTCCTGTCTTTTTCCATGAAGAGGTGCTGAGTTCACTCTAAAAGGTGAAAAGAACAGGAAACAGGTTTTGTTAACCCCTTCAAGCACTTTCTTTATAATCTTTATACTCCATCAAAATCCAGCATCCATTTGTCTCAAGTTATCAGTCTGGACTCTGGCCAGCTTACAGTTAATGCTAGCAGTATTCCAAGAAGTCTTTCTGATCATCATCTAAATTTGTTCAAAATGAGCTTTTATGAAAACTCCTTATGCCCTGTGTGGCAATTGTTCTTTTCCTGTTCTGAATACCAAAGCAGCTCCCCATAATTACTTTCCTTTCTTCAGTTTTCAAAAAAAAAAACCCACTGGGAAAACATGCAAAAAGCAAAGAAAAAATGGATATATTAACCCATAAAATGTAAGTAAAATGCTCAATTTTTTTAGATTGATGTGGCATCACGGAAAAGTTACGTGCTTTCTTACACAGAACTTTTACCCAAAGTTCTGCTGTTCCTCAGTTTGGAAACCATCCCTGACAAAGGCTATCTACATTAGAAAATTCATGTGGTAAAGGCTGCATTCACAGTCTCAAATAACCAGCAACCCTCACTGAACAATTTTAAGATTAGTATCCTACCTTTATTGCATTTTTTTTCCATCAAGTTAGTCAAGATCGTATGATGATACAAACTCATGTCTCTATACTAACATCAAGCATTTGGCAAATCTCAACATATGTGGTTTTCTTCCTGAAATTCGTTAGCAATTATCACTTTAACTTCTTTCTTAGGATTAACTGAGTACTTAAAATGTATCACAACAGATAATTAAAAAGTTATGTATAAAATTATTAAATAATGCAGTATTCATATTTTTAGCCAATATCAGAAAAAAAAACCCTCCCATCAAATACCACCTTTGCAATAAACCTTATCCAACTATCTTAGCTGGCATTTCATTATAAACTAGTAAGATAAAAGGGAACAATATTACAAAGAAAATTATTTATAGTAGCCTATGTGATTACTGAAGTTCTTCTTAATACTAACAGGTTCCACTAGTCTATTTTTTTCTAAGCAGAATTTTGAAAGGTATGAAAACCTTGGGCAGTATACATCAAGTTGAAACTTGTACTCTACTTTTTCTGGAGCTGATCTGAATCATTCTACTTCTTCAACACAGGATTTAATGTTCAAGGCATGATATTGCAATTTCAGTACGATTGAGTTCACTGTCATGGAGTTCTCATTAGCTTTGTGCTAACACAGCATCTGAAATCTGTTCTTGGGCAGTAGAGACAGAAGAAGAAACAGGCAGTCAAATACTGTTTCTGTCCATTCAGTAGCCTTACTGACATCAGAATCAGTAGGGAGACTTCACCCACTGTATTGTCTCCAAGTACTGCTGTAAGGCAAATCTCAGGGTCATAGATCAAGTTCACAAGCTCCTTCCCTTAATAATGTTTTACTATTAAAACACAATCCTCCACTGGATGCAACCCACTTCCTGTGCATATGCTGTGCAGATTATCAGCAAATGCTCAACAAATTCATATGCTCTCTGGCTCAGGACATCACACCATGTGCCCAGGGGGAGCTGAGATTACTTGAGTCTATGCATCTAGAAACCAGTATATCTGACTTAACAAGTGAGGGCACGTGCATATGCATTGTTCAGGCCCATCCTGAATTAAGAGTTGTAATAGAATATGAAGAGTAGAAGCTAGCAATATGAAATCAGAAAATACGAGCAAAGGTAAGTGCACAGCAAAGGAGAAACAGAAGTCCAACCTCTATTAGGAACACAAAACAAATGCAAAAAATCAGTATACAAATGCATGGGTGTTGTGCTCCTCATTTTCTCTAACAGTCTTAATATTTTCAAATTGGTAGTTACGGTTGTCATTGAGAAAGAGTCATAACTACCAAAGAAGAAGAAATCTCTCTGATATGTTCTCCATTAACAAATGTTGTAATACAAAGATTATTTCAAAAAGACTTATTTTCTCAGTTCTTAAGTCTACTAAAAAATTCACAGAAAAAACCTATGACACTGTAAAACTCAGGCTAATTTTTATTACATAGTAGTTGAGAAGCCACGCAGCAGCTTCAGCACAGGGCCCTTGTAAGGGTCTGGACCCAGTGTCCAAAAGTCATTTAGGTAAAAAAAGAATAAAATTATTTGTAAGAATGCTTTAAAAGTTAATACAAATGTATCCATTATGCAGTCACAAATGAACATTTTGAAACCATCTGCTTTGCTAAATTGCTTTTTCAGAGCAGATAGCTACCATAACTTAAGCCTGCAATTAAGATTTTTCTATACATCTCTGTTAAAACATTTGTAAGAAAAAAATTAAAGACTCATTGACTCAATTTCAATGGCTCTCGATGAATTTCTGATACTGAGGGGAGGAGAGGGAGAAAAATTTGCTTGGGATTTCAAAAATCTTAGATTTTATATTTTGGTAACTCTCACAGTAAATTTCTGAATCACAATCTTACATCACATCCCTTCTATATATTTAACTTTCCATGTATATATGAAGGACATCCTTGTAGCTACACCCATTTTAGCTTCTGTTTATATAAGACAGGGAATATTTTAATTATTTTTTAATCAGTTACGAGAATAGCTTTATTAAGCAATAAAAAAATCTAAATTAAACAATAAATAAATATTGTCCTACACAAAATAGAGCACATAGCTCCCAAATAACACTGTTTAGAACACTGACTGGGAGTTTCTTGGTAGTAAGTAGCCACCACAGCTTACTGAAATTTTTATTTGTGGTATGTATGTCAGAAAGAATAAGAACCAGTTGTATTCAAAGAAACTATTATATACCTTTACGAGGGCAATATTACAGTTGCTTACCTGGAAAACAGGAGAACTCAGCTCTTTAAAATAATTCCAGTAGCTTTTTTTCCTACATTAAATTGCATGTTGCCTGATATACATTCTTCAAAATGTAAGAAAGAAGCTTATCCTGTGATGGTTGTTGGGCATATTTTATTAGAAACTGTAAAACATGTATTTCTTAAAGTATTCGTTATATATGTCATATATATAACATATATGACATACATATATATATATATGTTTCTTCTTCAGAAAAAATTATATTTCACCAGATTACTAAAGTCTCTTAACTTGATATAAAAATCATGCATAGCTATTAGGACTCTTACTGCTGTATCTTCAATGTAGTTGATAAAGCATTCTAAGTCCATGTCATCATCAAGAGGATCATCATAAAAATACAGTTATGTCTTTTCAGACCTTCTCCTTTCTCAATTTAAAGGACTATTGCTTTCTATAGATGTTATCTGAGAAACTAGAAGGACCAGAGCAACCTCATCCCAACCTACTACAAGAAAAGATGCCACATTCTGTTCCTTCCCTTCTCACCTGTAGAAGTCCCTGCAGAAAGACCTGCAGGACAAGACTGAGAAGAGGCCTGGCCCTAGTAACACCTTGATGACAGGGAGATGGGATATATTTTTCCACATATGCATTCCTTAAAGCGAATTTATATAAAACACACATACATGACATTGAGATATTACCCTCGTTTCTTTACAGGTGGTGGACTGAGAAAGAGATAACAGGGTCTTTCTGGAGTACTGGAGTAATCTATGATGGATTAGCACAGGGTGGACATATACAGTGAGAGCAGTATGGCCAACAGCAAGTAAGTGAATAGTAATTGATAGTTCTTTTTCATTAACATATATAATTTCTCATCTACCTGTTCACTTTGGCTATGTATCTGCAACATGCTTTGCTACCTTATTTACTATTTCAGTTAAACCTTCCTACATCACCTACCTTGAAATTTCTTTATGTGATTATTACTTTAGGACACATGTCCCTTGTTAACGCGCACACCAAGAAAAGGGACTGATAAAGTATAATTGTCTTTGACAATTTGCTTTATTTCTCTGTTATCTGCTGGCAATATCTGGGCTATTTTTGCATTTAACAGCAGATGCACAGATGCTTAAATATGCATCTGCCACCTTCTCTATTGTTTTCATTGATGACTTTATCCAGATGCATAGTTTTTAAACCCATTTACATTTGCAACAAAGAAAAAAGACTCCTCTGCAGAGATACCTTATGATAGAATCACTAATTGAGTAGCACCTATCTAAATAAAGTGCTAAGTTTCAAAATACATTTTTAATACCTGAACAAATTAAGAATCTGAACTGAAATCTGAATCTGGAGTGACAAGCAGAAATAGTGCTACTGAGCCACACCATACCAGCCTGTATAGTACAGTAAGTATATAGCCTACATGTATTTGGGATATAAAAACAGTAGAAGAAGTGCAAGCATTAAACAGAACAGAAAACACAAGAAAAAATCCACATCTTATGGAGATGTTTCTGATTTTATCCTCATGGAAAAAACTGTCAGACATTTATTAATTACAGGTGTTCTCAGCCATATATTTATAGAATACAATTCTAAGCTAAACCATGACATTTTTAGTTACTCAAAAGAATGTCAGTGCTTAAAACCCTTAAAGCATAAACACATTTAAGACAAAACACAAACAAAGCAGATACTGAAGAAGTTTTGTTGAGTGCAAGTCAACAAGCCTACCGCTATTTTGTTCTTCAAAGGACAGCATTAAATACCAAATCAGAGCACTAGTAATTATTGAAGAAATCTCACCCAAACTTGCCATTAGAAAACAGAAAACCAGTAACATCAGAATCACTGCTTCTCTGAAGTCATGTGTTTTACCTTTCCTCTGCCCATTTCTTCAGAGTTCCTTATCATAGCTGATTTGGTCAGTCTCATGGTGTGCTAGCAAAGGTGTAAAAGAATATGGAAAAGTGTAATGGCTTGAACGTAATACAGTGTTTATGCAGACAGGCAAGCACAGAAGCTAGCCAGACGACTTGTGGACCAGCAAAACAGGGTAAGAATTAAGAAGTTTCTTGCAAATTCAAAGCAAGGACACAAAAGCTTTTGATCGACTTGGACTGCAAAATAGGCATGAGAATCAGACTAACGTTTTCACTAATTCCTCCTCAAATTGTATTAGTATATTTCAACTATTTCAGCTTGTCCTAGGCTCTGAAAACCCTGAACCAGAATGATAAAGGTGTTAAAAGATCAGGATTTATTTTTATCTTCAGAGATGTCTGGAGAAGCTAATTACCAAAGTACGTCTTCAAACCCAGAACATTGCTTTTAGTCTCCATTTTAATTAAGTTAATCACACTTACAAATATAATAATCTAATATAATCTAATTGACTAAAGGCAGAAAATTCCAATAGGCCAAAGATTTCATCAGTCTTCTTGTACTAAAGCCAGTATTCCAGAATTATAAACAATCTAAGTCTTCCCGAATGAAAGATTTCTTAAAACAGGTTGCTATATAATTTTGAAGACAAATCCAGTGATACGTAAAACAAATACAGTGTTGCATATTAAGCAGTACAAGAGGCTACCAAGCTCACGCATTTTCCAGCTGCTGAGAAAATCAACACAGCAGTAAAATTGCCCAAAAGCTGTTATCATCCCAACACTTGAAATTCTCTCCAGCCATTGCTGAATAACACGAACTCAAGATTACAAAGATAAATCAAAAGCTATTCATAAACTGAACAATAAAAATCCTGAACATTCTGATAAAGAAAAAAACCCTCTTATATTACCAGAGATGATCCAAATCTACGTTATTAAATTAAAACATTACACAGCCACGAAGTTTCTTTAAATACAAGGATCTTAGCATTCACTACATAACTTTATTGTTAAAGGAAGAACCATATAGTATGTTGTCAGGAGGACAATGAAGATAGAGCTGAGATACCTTTCAGCACATTCTGTTGTCTTCAATGCCTACAGAGAAATTCAGAACAGATTTGTGGAGCTTGCTCCATTCCAAAACTAGCAGAACCTAGTACTTCCAAACATTTGCAAGACAGGTAACTTTTGAGATCAGTCATAAGAATGGAGATAAAGGCAAATATAAAACAATATGGTTTACATTATGGAAAAAATACCTATCAAAATATGCTGAAAAAAGGGGAAAAATTACCTGGAACAAGTTCCATAACAATATAAATAGGTTGTCGTTGTGTGCAAACTCCTATAAGTTTTACAATATTAGGATGATCATACTGTTTGAGTATTCTGCAAAACATACAGTAAGTTTATTATATTAATTTTAACTTTATTGTACATTATTAACTTTATTGTACAAACTGATTGAATAATACAGGAAAATATTTTAAACCCATGTCATTATTGTTATCATAATGAAAAAAAAATTAATGTAACAGATCAATTATCATTCTGTTTAAAATGGAGGGCATACTGGCTCACTAATACATCAAAAATTGCACACTGTAAGTTTACCATTTGTTTGCATAACATTTGTCTATATTACTGAATAATGGCCTGACAGATTTGCAGTTTCTCAAGAACCCTTGTAATTAAATAGCATTTCAGTGGTGGACCAGAAGCAGAGCTACATCAAAAAAGCATGCCCAGCATGCCTCTACATTTCCATGCCTCTACATTCCCCTGCTACGCTTTTCAAAAGCACATTCGTTCCAATTTTACTGTCAGAGATTAATCAATACAATAAGTTTCAGAAGGACAGCAATTTTAATTTTGGGAATTAAAAAAATTTACACTGTCTTACACAATAATTTAATAATAACATTTGCAGCCTAAACCAGCATGCTATGATTTATAAGTGAAATGAAGGGCAAGGAAGAATTCTACAGAGACCTAGTAACTTAAATGGGTTTTCTACTATTTGTTGACTTAAACCACATCTTTTTCCCTCTTTTATTTCTGGGTTCTGGAGTAAAATGCTAACTTACCTGGTGCATACATATTTAGTGAGAAATAATAAGTTTCATTTTATTTCAGACTAATGCTGCTCCACTAGTGGCAGGCTGCTTAACAAGTGAAACATCTCTGCACGTGCCAACTTCTGAGCTATTTAAAGTTATTCAATAGATACGGTGGCTGATCTTCGTTCTCTAAATGTGCATTGTATCTTTTACTTTTCCATATCGATCATACGAGTTTGGGAGTAAAAATGAAAACATATGAAGCTTCACAGCAAGAGTGAAAAAGTTAATTTAAATAATTGTGAAACTACCTCAACATACCCCTCTACCCTGAGGTCTCAGAATCTACTTATCTACATCAGGCTACATTCAGAATACTCAGCATATTGTGGCATGAGTATTATTTGAAAAATAAGTATGCAATCACATGCTGGCTGACATAACATAAAATATCTCTACTGGAGTGAACTCTTCTTACAAAGAAAATTACTAAATAGGCTCTATTGAGTAACCTTGCCACATTGGATCAGCTCTACTAGTCACATATGTAAAGTAGGATTTATGATTGGTATAATCTCATTAAATGTGCAGATGGCACATCTCAGAAGTTCCAAATGGAAGCACTTAAAACAACAAAATTGTGTTTTGTAGGCATAGCTTGCTTTGCCAAAGAGGTAGCTTCAGCAAGTGCAGACGCTACTGCGTTCACATGTTAAAATGCTATGTTTAGTTACAAGGGTAACAGTTCTGGAATATACTGAGGTGGGGGAAAGGAATGAAAAAGTTTGACTACTGCTTCTTTGGATTTTTCTGAAGGTCAGATTTTGTAAATGCATCTAGTAATAAAACTTGGAAAAAAACCCCCACAAGAAGTACACATTACAATGAAATGTAGAGAACCTACCTCGCTTCTGACAGAAATTTTATTTTCAATTCCTGAGGAAGATCTTCTTTACAAGTTTTTACAGCAACAGGAGTTTTATCTTTTAATGTCCCCTTATACACCTCACCAAAATTACCCTGAAATCAGGAAAAAAAAATCTTCTAAATAAAGACAATCTTCACAAAACTGCTCAAAAATAATTCAGAAAGCTAATATAACTGGCACAGAATTTTGAAATGTATTTATGAAGCCAAATGAGGTCTTCTTCCAGTATTTGCCCCTAACACAACATAGTTCACACAGACATAGTACATCTATTATATGGGCACAGTGTATGGGTTCTACTTTGACCTTGCTGGCAAGACAAAAAACACATTAATTGTATAATTACAATTTTCTCATAAAACTTCTAAGTAACTTCTAAAGTCAACAGACACTGACAGTAGTGCAGTTTTTTATTCTTACTCCTGCACTCTTTCATTTCCACACTACCGTATTTTATAAACACTTTTTAACTTGCAGTCTGTAGGTGACCAAAAGATCATCTGTGAAACTAAGATAAAACATATCATAATAACATATACATTCTCACATACACAGGAAATAAAAAAATGCAATACAAGAAAACTGAAACCACTGGATATTCATAAACTAAAGCCGCTGCAAAAAATGTATTGTCGTGTCTGCCCTGAGAAAGTTACATGATTCACATTTTTTTAAACCTAAGCTCAGTACAGCTCTATATGTTTGGACAAGACTTTAGAAGTAGCTCCTTTTATAATCAGAATTTTCAGGTCTTCAACAACATATCCCAAAGGTAAGTTTTTTGGTTTGGATTCTTTTTTTTTCTCCCCATAGAAAAAAACTGAAGTAATAAAGACCATAATCTCCATCAGATGTACTATTTACTTAAATAAAACAAAAGGAAAATTAATTAGGACACAAATGGAAGGAAAAAGGAAATTATGGGGTATATGACAAAACACTGCCATCAATGAAATAATCCAAGAGAAGGAAAAAAACCCCAAACTTAAACATCTCAAACTTATAATAAAGTTTTGCATTTCCCAAAGAGTAAGTACAACTTAATTTAAATCATGCATCTGATAAAATTCCACATAAATTCCACTTCTGTGTCCTGGTATCTGGGACTGCAAGTAACTTCAAAAAACAATAAAACTCTGTTGAAAATGTTTTCTTTCCTTTCGAGAGTGATGAAGATTTCATTACATCATTCAATGGAATACGGTATTGCCAAAGGAAGAAGACAGAAAAACTCATGGATGCAAAATAGTAATGCGCTGCTAGTAACAAGGGAAGAAATTTAGGCCTAAACACAGGTTTCCAGTATTATTTAGTATAACCTAGGATAAAGGAAGATGTAGCTGGCAAGCAAGGCATAGGATCTATGACATCAATCTGCCCTTCTAAATAGCACTTCTAAAGGCCAGGACACTGTCTCCCATATCTAAAATGGCACGATGTGGCCGAAGGTAAGAAGCTGAGCCACTCCCAACATATTTTTCTTCTAGTCTTCTGGTCAGAAGTATTTAACAGTGAAAGCTGAACACACCTTAAGGACTGCTTAAGTACTGAAAATGTTGGGTTATTTGATTTTTTTTACTTTATTCAAAATATTTAATTATTACAGAATCATAGAATAGTTAGGGTTGGAAAGGACCTTAACATCATCTAGTTCCAACCTCCCTGCCATGAGCAGGAACACTGCACACTAAACTATGTTGCCCAAGGCTCTGCTCAGCCTGGCCTTGAACACCTCCAGGGTTGGAGCATTCACAGTTTCCCTGGGCAACCTATTCCAGTGCCTCACCACCCTCACTTTGAAGAACTTCTTTCTTACATCTAACCTAAACTTCCCCAGTTTAAGTTTAAAGCCGTTACCCTTTGTTGTACCACCAGAGTCCCTAATGAAGAGTCCCTCCCCAGTATCCTGGTAGGCCCCCTTCAGATATATCATAGATACATTGTTTTAATATAACATACTTCTTTCATACAATTTTCATTTTGTGAGGTACTACAGAATTAATACTGAGTAAATAAGCAAACCATTCACTCCTAACGTGAAGGAAAATCTTCACCTTTTCTGAAGTTTGCATCCTCTTATGCATTAAGCTTTCATGATTTTCCTCCTTAAGTTTTCAGGCCACACAAGATTTTGACACCCTCAGATTTCTCACTTCCATGGTGAATGGCTGTAGTTTAATATTTTGTCATTTTGCCGATGGTCCTGTCATTCTTATCTTTTCCAGTATGACTCTATCTTTTTAGTGATAGATACATAACAGATTTATGCTGTATTCCAGGAAAGTTTGTATCTTTTTCTGGATTTTTTTAAAAATATATCCTTCTATAATCACTTTTAAGCACTGAGGTGTCTTTATTGAACATTAAAAGTGTTTTGTGCTAAAAATATGCAGTGCGCATGTAAATTCAGTTTACTAAATTTTCAGATTACTTTAACTGTCTTTACTCAAGACTAATACATATTTAATTTTTAGCAAGACAAAGCATTTTTAATGCCTGAAACATCTTAATTTTTCTCCCTTGATACCATTCTGTTCGAGAATGTGAAGCTGTCACACGCAGACACAGTTCTGTCTACCAGTAGATAATATTTTATGTAATCCTATGCTGCCAAAAAGATTCTATCCCGGGTAACACAACTTTCTGATAGTATTTAACTCCCCATTTCATGAATAGTTTATCAATTATTTTAGTGTGTATCAAAGTAAGGTGGCAATTACTGCTTTCATTTATCTCCTCTTCAATTAAGCTTATTTTTCAGTTTTAGGAAATCCTTTTTAACATTGTGCCCAGCATGGCCCTCGGAACCCCCTTTACAGGTGCAAAGGTGATAAAAATTTAAGTAAGTGAGGTGTGGGGCTTACCTGATTTTAAAGACTTGTAGCTCTGAAGCAGAATTTGTGATATAAACTACATTATACAATTAGTAATTTTATACATACGATTGTGAAGTTACCTAATATTCAATAAATCATACAAAACAGAGAACATTTGTTTTAATAAATATTGATTTAATCTCATTATATAAAATTTTATACATAAACCCATAAATTTCATAAATACATAAGCATATATTTAGGTTTTGCAATTTTTGTATTTTGCAACATTTTGTAAGACTACACAATCACATTGTGCTTTATAGAAACCTAGATAGCCTAAAAGCCTTCCAGAAGAGAAAAATATGTGTGCCAGTTAAATACTTTCAGCACACACATTATACCTTTTACCAGTAAATGTGACTTACATTTATTTAAAGCGCAATGCTCTCTTGTGTATTAAAGTAATTTTATACAAAAATCATGTACCCCAATAATTTAAAAGATAAGGCAAACAGGAAATGGCTCAACTATTAATATATACTTATTTAAATGTTATTTAACTCCCTTCATTACTTACTTTGCCCAGTAATTCTCCCAAAGTGACATCTTCATGATTGAGAACCCATTTCTTATCCTGAAGGAAGAAAAGTAAAGAATTTTCAGTCTGTGCAAATATGTTAGATACATTTTCTATAAGATACATTTCACTAGAAGAAGCATTGTATTCAGATTGCTCAGTCAAAAGCATGCCAGGAAGTTTTAAATCTAATTGTTTATAAAACAGAGTTTAGAAGACTTGCTATACAATAATATATTGAAATATACCACATAGCAAATTTCTATCAGAAGATTAAGCTTACAACGAGACAGTATGTACATATGTAGATAGAACACCATGCAAATTTTCATACAAGACTTGGAAATAATACCTAGCACCTGCTTTTAACAGGCCAAACCCAGATAAGATATCTGAGTCAAAATCAGATAAGAAAACTTTACTTTAGTATAAGAACTATAACATGAAATGTAACATGAAATGGTAGATTAAAAAAACCCAGCATTTTTCTTCTCAATGTACATGAAAAAGAATGGATTTTTCTGCTTATTAACAATACACACATTTGCATCTCTCTTTTGTGGTAGTTTGAAATATTACAGGCAACTACTTGAAAAGACAACACAACAAATACCAGTTAAAGTCTGCTGAGTGCTGATAAGCAACACTACAAATACTCTGCAACAGCCCAAAGACATATAAAAAATAACTACAAACTTCTTACTACACAGACATATTTAATAAATACTTAGCTAAAATGTTAGAATAGGATATTTTAAGTCTAACCCATATTTACCATTTTTCCATTTTACTTCCTGTTAGCACCTCATCTACTTATTACCTCACAAACACTATTACTGCTCCTCATGTTAGCAGTAAAGCCCTAAGCATTCTTTATTACTAACGCAAGGCAAATATCTAAAAAAGCATATGCCAACTTATTAAATTATTTCTCATTAAAACTCACATAAAACCTAGACAAACATGCTGGCTTCGAAGTACACCTAATACATCAGATTACCAGATTTTCTGGACCACGGAGGACCTGTACTGATCCTGACCAGAACAGGATGTACATCACAGTGTTAGTGATCCACACAGTAGGCCACTGGAGTGAGCCCAGGCCTGTGCCCTGCTGCACAGCTCCCTTGTCTGGAGGAGGAACTCTGCCACTACACTGCAATGGTACCCGCAAGCAGCTCTCACTGGGTACGAGCAACCATACCACTGCATGGCCTTACTTTTATCTACAAGTGCTCCAAGAAGTTCTCATGTGGATGTCCTTTCTGTTTACCAGCAGAAACAATGAACAGATTTGTTTCCTTGTAAGAAGATCCTGTTACAGATCAAATAACCAAAATGTGAGAACCTCTGCTACAGGCAGGGATTGTCCAGCATCCTGCATGTGGATTAGTGGCCCATTCAGTGCTATGCCACCTGGGGCTCCCACTGTCTAAAGGGGTGCAAATTGTCTACACTACTCTCTCCTTACAGCGTTAGCTGTAACAGACAGTATTTTAAATTATACCTTCCAGACTGTGAGTGCTTTTCCCAATGGAATCATTACCAGCACCTCCTGGTGTAAAATAGGATCTTTGCAATGTGTATAAATACCTAATGGCAGGGAATGATCAAAGGGAGCCAGACTCTTCTCAGCGAGTGGTGCTTAGAGACAGGCAAGAGACAATGGGCACAAATCAGAAACCAGGAAATTAATTCTGATCATGAGGGTGGTCAAACACCGCAACAGGTTACCCAGAATGATTTGAGAGTCTTCACCAGTGGAGGCAATCAAAACACAACTGGACACGGTCCTGGGAAACCCACAGTAGCTGAACCTGCCTGAGCAGGGGGTTGGAGGAGAGAATCTCAAGAACACCTTTCCAACCTAAATCAGCCTGTAATTCTAAGATAGAGAAAAACTTGCTGTGTGCAAATAGTTCATCAAATCCTAGAATGGTTTGCATTAGAAGGGACTTTTAAAGATAATCTAGACCTACACCCCTACCATAGGCAAGGACATCTTTCTCTAGATAAGGTTGCTCAAAGCCCCATCCAACTTGACCTTGAACCACCACAGCTTCTCTGGGTTATCTGTTTCAGGGTCTCACCACCCTCACAATAAGTAATTTCTTCCTTGTACCTAACCTGAATCTACCCTCTATCAGTTTAAAATAATTGCCCTTTGTCCTGTCACTAGAGGCCCTGGCAAAAAGACTCTCTCTGCCTTTCTTGTAGTCAACTTTAAATACTGAAAGGCTGCACTAAGGTCTCCCCAGAGCCTTTTCTTCTCCAATCTGAACAACCCCAACTCTCTCGGCCTGTCTTCATAGCAGAGGTGTTCCATTCTGCTGGGATGCTGGAGAGGGACTCTTCATTAGGGACTCTAGTGGTACGACAAGGGGTAATGGCTTTAAACTTAAACAGGGGAAGTTTAGGTTACATATAAGGAAGAAGTTCTTCACAGTGAGGGTGGTGAGGCACTGGAATAGGTTGCCCAAGGCAGTTGTAAATGCTCCAATCCTGGCAGTGTTCAAGGCCAGGCTGGGCAGAGCCTTGGGCGACATAGTTTACTGTGTGGTGTCCCTGCTCATGGCAGGGAGGTTGGAACTAGATAATCTCAAGGTTCTTTCCAACCCTAACTATTCTATGATTCCTCTGATAATTTTTTGTGTCCCTCCTCTGGACCCATTCTAATGGTCTATACCTTTCTTGTATGTGGATCTCAGAGCACACAACCAGTAAACTCCTACGGAAGGTGGAGGCTTGTACTGACTAATGGCTCCCTCTTTTTGCAAGGAGGAAACTATTCAGCAGATAATCCAGAGATGGTCTGAATGAAACAAGTACAGAAGATTTATGCTGCACTTGCTGGGAAGGTGGCTACTCATTAGTATCCTCCATGTTTTTTGACTGACATGAGTTCAGCAGAGAAAAAAAAAGTGTGTGTGTCTGGGTGGGTGTCATTGCTATGGTGAGTTCTGTTTTTCTTTTCTTACGTACAACATCACAAAATCACACAGACCATTGCTCCTGTAAGCTGTGCTCAGTGTGCACTTCTAGAGACTCTCTGAATGCCTCTGTTCACCCAGACTTCTAGCATGCAACTTCTGTCAGCCCCGAATTCCTGTACCATGTCATCATGCTGTGATGGGATCCATACTTTGCCATTCCTGTTCCTCTTGTGAAGAAATGCCCTACCAACATAGAATCATAGAACAGTTTGGGTTGAAAGGGATCTTCAACATCAAGTGATCTTTCTCCTATGGGCAAAATGCTTGATTAAAACTACTGCCTCACTGATCATACATCCTAAGTAATGCATTTCCTTCATCTCCTCCTTTTGATTTTACTAAAAATCATACACGTTCTGTACAGTGAAGATTTTCTGGATTTTTTTTTTCTGATTGGATGTCTCATTCAGAAGCTGTTACACGGCAAACAGATAGCTAGTGCCATAAAAGTGCACACTTTCCTCTACCAGTAAAATGCAAGTTTAAGAAAACAATTTGCAAGTAAAGTTGTAATGAAAAAAATCACAAAAATGATTACTTGGAGGTATTAACATAATGGGCTTTAACATTGAAATGCAAATGTAAAAGCAAAGAAGTTACACAATTAAAATGTAGTGGATTTTTTACTGCTTCATTCCAATGATACAGTACTTCAGTGAATGACTTTTTGAAAATATTAAAAAAATATTAAAACAAGCATTTCAAGAGCTTGTTTATGGAGAAAAAATCTGACGCACAGTCCTTCAGAAGACTAATCAAAGAAAATAGCAACATAAAATGGAACCGAGTGATCTGTGGAAGTATCAGTACATTAATCATTACCTTTACTTTTTATGAAAACTTTCAGTCATTTACTACCTGAGTGTAATCCATTCATTATATTATCATGGTTCTGCTAGAGCTTTCACAATCAAAGGATTATTCAAAGTTTGATCATCTTTGTAACTGAAGTTCTCATTGTTAGTTTAGAAAAAAATCTTTATTGATCAGCATATGCAAATTATGCAGCTCTGCTATTATCTGTTTCACAAGGTATTAGCAGGTGAATATTCACCTCAGTGGTACCTAAATGGAGAGTTCACTTCTCATGAGACCTTTCTAGGAACAGAAATCTTGAATTACTTTTGTACGTATACAAACTACATCTTAAACTCAGAAGACTTATCATCTGTCTCACTCCTGTGGCTACGTGGATGAGCCAGCAGACTGAAAAGGAGGCAGGTGCTGCTTCAATGATTCTTTCTGCTTCCAGATGGAATCTCTTCAGAACTGTTCTTTCACTACTCATCAGGCGCCACCTGCACAGACCTCTAAAGCAGACAGCTCAGGAAAATGATGCAACCCTTAGTATATTGTACTTCTTTTGATTGCATCTCTCATCATTCATTTAGTCTTTCAACTTGTGCATTTATAATGGAACCCGACACTGGCAATATTTGCCAGATGATCCACATGAGATTAGCAGAAGGTACATACTGTGACACAATTAATGGAACAGAAACTGCAACCCAGAACTTCTATCTATCTATCTAACTTCTTTCCACTTGCCCATAAGCTTTCCTGTTATGCTTCCCCCTCCAGGTTTCTCTCTCTCAGGTTTAGTGAAAGCCTTAAGGACTATGAATGCAGTATTTTTATTTTTTTTTCCCACTAGGAAGTATCAAAACACAATTCTCCTTCCCCTGCCTCTTATATAGCCTTGTCTGAGTGTTAACATTGCGCTTCTGGATAAAAAGATGGCAGCTTTCATACTGCATCCTATTTTTCTGTTTGCAAAGCAAACTGATTCACTTGAGATACCTTCACTTGAGATACTCAGGTGCTGCAGGGCATAGGGATTACACACTGTAACTCCTATGCAGACAGAAGTGCCTAAGCCCTAGCACTAGCTAAGCCTGAACTTTCTCCTAAGACTGTAATTTCATCCTAAGGTACATGACTCCTCGTGCCGTGAAAAGAGAGGCTGGAAACCTAACACAGAGGTTTGTATTCTGTGACTGCAAGGAAGCACTTCCAACTATGGTCCCTAAGTCCATTTCTGAATTCAGCTCTGAAGCTGCAGTTAGTTCCTCTGTCCCCTAGTACTAGTCAAGTTGAAGAAAGCATTTCAACTATAAATATTAAGTTAAAAAAGGCAGCATGCATTGCAGTTTTATCTAGTATCTTCAGGCACTTGTGGAGTATTATAACCCCTTTTAAAACTGTACCAAAGCAGTTTCTTAAGCAGATAGTAAGAAAGAATCTAAGAGAAGAGATGTTGTCACCTACATCATACTAGTGTACAATTCTGGCATTTGTCCAAAACGAAACTCATCTTTCAAGAAACAAACCCACTTTTCTAATTTGCAGTGTGTTGGATATCCCTTTAAATACCGTTTCAAAACAAAGTGTCACTGGTTCAGGTTTAACTTTAATTAATAAACAGTATTGCAAGGTGGACAGTAACAAAGAAAAGATTCTTTCTACAAGTATGTTGTCTCACTAATTCTGTTCAAATTGCACTGGGCTGAATCTGTCATCATTCAGTATTTTTGGTAGCTGCCAATAATTAAATAAATCCTTTAAGCACACAAAGGAATGGAGGCATACTAGCACATCATAAACAAAAGTCAGAAATAAATTAATGACTTTTTTTCTGTCTGATCATAAATTTCACGATCTTCTGGAAGTGCTTAATTCTAATTGGGAATAAAATGTAAATATTTCTCCATTTGTTAAATGTTATTACTCTACAGATTAATCATGCATGCAAAAGATACTGAAAGTTAGAATAGAAATGTGACAGGAAAATGTGAAATAAAAAATAATCTTTAGTGTACGTATAGATAAACAGACACTGAAATGCCCATCAATTCAAGTCACAGAAATTTTCTTTCTAATCAACCTGCTTCTAAATCAAATAGAGCAAATCCACCACGTTTCCATACCTAATCATAAACTAATCTGAAAGAGAGAGGACAGAACTCTGGAGACTATTAATGCACTACTATTGCCTGCAGAAGGAACCTGCTTAGCTGCCTTCTTGTAAGAGCACTATAAATCTCTCTTTAATTCATGCTTGTTCTGATTTTTCTATTGTTAATCTTGGACCACAGAATATAAAAGCACTTTAGACAAATCCACTTACAGAATTTAGTGCTTGAGAATGCTTGGTTTTTATGTTAATGATACATCTTATTTCCAAATCGCATTACTTAAGAAATACAGAACTTTACCACATTCTACTTTATTTATGTCCTATGGTTTTCCCCATGAGGGGAAACTGAATTACATGACTGCCGTACTTCTCAGCCAAGCACAGTAACCAACTTGGCTCAGCTCAGATACAGCATCAGTGCCTCTTGGGAGATAACGCTTTATCAGACATGACAAGCTATTTGGCAAAAGCAGGCTTTTGAAATTCTCTATGGAAGAATATCAGAGAAATTGCAAGATACCTACAGGATAGGAAGGAATTGCCTCAAGATGGACTTTCACTTTCCTCTTGAGAGGAAAGCAAAGATGAGCACAAACCCTACTGAGACCGCTCTAGGCAGAGGTATTCCTTCCTTCCTGGCTGGGAAAGGCATTACTGTCTTCTGAAGCCACATCCTCCCACCTATTTTGTTCATTGGTGTTACTTTTCCTTGCTTATTCACCCTCCTGAGTTCCTGAGCAGCCCAAGTAATAGCGTGTTGTGAGGGCTGGCTGCTCCCTGGAGCCATGGGGGACCCCTGAGGCTCACCATCCAGAACTCACGTCACTGCCACCAGCAAGGGAGCAGGGTAGGCCAGGGGACAGTCCCAAGTTCAGATCAGCCATGTCCTTGGTGATAAAGCAGGTTTGGGGCCACGTTGGAGGTCAGTCTGTGAGTCAGGCTCAGAGTGAAGGCCAGTGAGAGGAACCAGAGTCAGACACAGCCCACGACTGGTGGGCATGTTCATAGCAATGATGCAGTGCCAGGATCAGTCCAGAAGCCATCTGGGGATCAAGGGCCAGGGCCTGACTAATGGGCTGCAAGACAGCAGGAGCTGGGGCTCAGCTGAGCAGCAGAGCCTCACAGCCAAAAGTAGCTCCCACAGGCCAGGGTTTGGCTCTGCCTGAGACCTTCACCCAGCTGAGGGTGGAAGGAGCAGTCCTCAGCTGCACTATTCTGTTGGTCCTAAGCCCCGTCCAGGAGAGGGGATGCTCTCAATACCCTTACTAACCTAGCTTTTTACTAGTAACATGTTTGGAGTCCTATCTCCGTATCTTCCCTTTGAAGATACTACCAGATCTGTTGGCAAAACACTAAGAAACAAGATGTCAACTAGGCAAACCACACAGTGGAGAACTTGGTCAGCCTTGACACTGCTGCCCTACTCCAACAGCCAGGTACTAGCTAACTGTCATCATATTGAAGGTATTTAACCCATAATTAAAGAAATAAACCTTCAACTGTGAAAAAGAATACTTCAAAAATAATCAGAAATTCTCCTTTTTACTTGTAAAATAAAGTACTCTGGATATAAAAAGATGTTAGTAAGTTAGGAGGATTCTAGTAAGTCTCATAGTTCCCTGGACCATGGTGAGTTTCATGACTTGAACAGTCAGTAGGGAATCAGTTGGTCCTTTCCTCAGTGAAGAGGCAGGTGCTGGAGTTGTGTGCAAGGCCACTGAGGCCACAGTATGAACAGCAGATGGTGGCTGGACGAGATATAATCTCATTTTTCTTCTTCTGAGCTATATGACTGAAATATTATCACTATTGCCCTGAATTTCTTCCAGGTAAGCTCAAGGCTGAAGCACAGTTTTGCTCCTGCCTATATGCCTTCATTACTAGAAACCACATCAAAGAAATCACAAATTATTATGCCAGGAGGAAGTCTTACAAATTAGTTGCAGTAAATTATAACAGCTTTCAATAAGATGGAAAACATAAATCGGAACAAATACTTAGTGTTCATATTCCCCTAGCATTATTTTTCTATAATTTTTGGTAACAATTTCAATCATGAAGTACTCTAAAATGGTACTTTTTCAAATTAACAACCATCAGTAAGGCAATTATATACTAAACATATTTAAACCAGACATTCTGGGAATTAGGTATGAATTTATGAGCCTCAGCTTAAACACTTGGCTTTAAAATCGTACCATTTTTAACAGGAGCGAGAAAAAGGGATAAAACAAAAATGCCACCTGTGCTTACATTTAGTTTCAGAGTATCATCAAACAAAACCAAGATTATTACCCCGATGCCAAAGCAAGATTTGTGAAAGAGGAAGAGTGAGCAAGTCCTGATCAGGTTCCATTGCAGTATGAATGCATAAGAACTCAACGCTATCACCACTCTTATTTACTTATTTCATGCTCTCTGTCATATTATTTACTCTAGCTACTTCAGACCGCGTTAAAATCATAAAGCTGGGTGCCATCATACTAACAAAGGCAGTATCTATAGCAAATTCTGCCACTACTTTTAATCTAAACTGTAGAAGTAACAAAAGCAAAAAAGGCTAAAGACCTCTAGAAATTGGAAACCTTAGCTGACTTAAGAGAATCCCAAAATGGCTGAACCAAAGAAAAACATATTGCTTTAACAGAACTGAAAACATAAGACTTCCTAACCTAAGAATCTACCTGAACATGGCATGGAGACTTTACCAAAAGCCTAAATATCCCTCCCCTTTCCCTCACCCCAGTAAATTAATCGTTAATATTACTCTAAACAAAAAAAAAGAATTACAGTGTCAGCCTCTCACAAGTATGGTGCATAAGTATGCATTATGCTCATTTCTCAATGCCGTACACAGAAAAAATGCATTCAGAAAAATATTTTGCAAAGTAATATTTGCTCTCCTTCTGCCAAATGAAACAGAAAATATCAGTATTATTAATTACTGCAGCTAAGAGAAATTTTTCTGCAAGAAAAAGAGAAAGAAAAAGTCAATCTTTCATTTTCAGTATTAATGATTATTAGAGTAAGACTCTTTTTAACAGATAAGAAAATAATAATCACAGATAATTTTTCATCACATTCAGATATCACTTATCAGAACTTGATGAACCAGAAGAAAAAAAGAAAGTGAGTAACGGTTGTGTACATGTGGGTAAGGCCTAAAAATGTGGAAATGAGAAATTATCTTCTTAGAGAAGTACTATTTTTGACACCACTTATGCCAGTATATCTAATGTGCATATCAATTTCATGAATCATAAACTATATGATTCAAGTCCTTCAGATTAAGTGCAGAAATAAAGGTAGCTAGTGGAAAAGATTTTTCATAAGAACAAGTGAGTTTTATAAGAGGGGTTTTAAAAAAGCCTTTCTGACAACTTCTTTAAAACTCTTTCAGAATAAAGATTCATGAGCTGTAAAAATTGTTATAGAAGCTGTTTTGCATTATTATCAGCACTGTATTAAGCCACACTGATGAAACTCAATGTAAGCTGTAAAACAGAATAATAGTGCAGATAGGTTTACCTCCTTGGAAAAAAGCACTATTTCATCTGACTCGTTATTGTTCCATAAAAAACCACTGTGTAGTTCAACCTTTCTGCTAAATCAAAATCTACGTCACCATAAATCTAGAGCGTAGAATTGAGATTTGCAGAAGCTACTATCCAGCATACAAGCTGCACAAGTGACAGATTGACTACACAGCTTTTCTTTGAGCATTCTTTCTTGAAGATCAATAGAAAAAATTACTGTAGAAGTTAACATGCAAACCTAGTTTTCTTCAGTTTTTTAGTTGAAGGATGTGCAGTATTTTCTTAAGTTTATATTCTCTTAGTCATCAAAGGACTAGAAAGATGCTAAGGATCTTTCAGGAAAAATACAGGAAATAGAGAAAAGAAAAAGAAGAAAAAAACCCTGAGAAGGAACCAGACATAGAATGTGAAATCCTTAAGCACAGGAAGAGGAAAGCCAAGTTTATGTCAAAACCATTGTATTTCAAACACATTAAAGAAACTTACAGGCTGAATCAGAAACATTCATTAGTGCAGATTTTCAATGCTACGGCCTTTAGAACAAAGCAACAGAAAACTTTGATCACTGGATATAAATCAACTTTGCTACTCTTTGTTCAGGTAGCCTTATGCGCCTCTGTTATTGCAACACATTTTTAGGAGATCTTTCGAGAAAAAAAATCCTCTAAATTTTAGAAGTAGTCAAGTTACCTGAAATTATACATAAACATGGTTTAGAACTTCGTTAGAATAAGTGAGAATTACTCTCCTTTTTCCCTTTTCTCATTAGGATGCAATACCTTGAAAGTACAGACCACCATTATGAAAGATGTATTCGTATTGTTACCTGACAGAAATATTGCAACACTCTTCCTTAAAAGCAAATCTTGTAACACCTCTATGTTCAGTGGAAATAGGAATGTAACTGAAATCCATCTCTCATATTAAGATATGAAACTCTGTTATCAAATACCAATAGCTGCAGTCTTCAGATTCCAGAATTAAACTTAAGAACCTACTGAAAATCTGCCCAAATTATCCTAAAAGATACTACCAATTTCCTTGACATACGAATCAAAGGCCTTCTGCATGATCATCATAATACTGAATGGCAAGTAAGTAGCAAAAGATTCATTTTGCGCCTATGCAATAAATACAGTCATTTCCTATAAGCAAATCTTCTACTTATTATAAATCCTCACTTCACACTGTGGTTTCAATTTCCGTAAGAAAAGATATATTTTAACATTTAAAAATTCACGTATCAGGCTTCATGGGAATTATAGTTTTGGGCCAAAAAATTAACACAGAGAGACCATAACCACCAAGTGCTTCTTGGTATTCCTACAAGCCTGGTCAGATGCATGGGTACCACGCTGGTAATTGACAGAGGGATCCTCTCTGGACTTACAAACTTAGCCTAGGTAATACTGCAATAACTGAATTGCTCACTGCTACAGCCTGCTTCTTCTTCCTTTCCAGCTCAGATTTCTGCTCTTACAGAGCTGTCCTCAGATCAAACAAATGCAAGATGATCTTCCCAGAGGATCACAGAATCATAGTATCATAGAATAGTTTGTGTTGGAAAGGACCTTAAGATCATCCAGTTCCAACCTCCCTGCCACGGGCAGGGACGCCTCACACCTCACCCTAGACCATGCTGCCCAAGGCTCTGTCCAACCTGGCCTTGAACACTGCCAGGGATGGAGAATTTACCACTTCTAGAGGCAACCTATCCCAGTGCCTCACCACCCTCACAGTAAAGAGCTTCTTCCTTATATCTAACCTGAACTTCCCCTGTTTAAGTTTGAACCCATTACCTTTTGTCCTATCACTACAATCCCTGATGAAGAGTCCCTCTCCAGCATCCTTGTAGGCCCCCTTCTGATACCAGAAGGCTGCTATGAGGTCTCCATGCAGCCTTCTCTTCTCCAGGCTGAACAGCCCCAATTTTCTTAGCCTGTCTTCACACAGGAGGTGCTCCAGCCCCTTATCCTCATGGTCCTCCTCTGGACTTGCTCCAGTAGCTCCATGTCCTTCTTATGTTGAAGACACCAGAACTGTACACAATACTCCAAGTACTGTCATCAACCACCTTGTTGTTTCTCATGTGCCTTAGCATGCTTTCCAGGAGAATCTGTTCCAAGATTTTTCCAGGCACAGATGTAAGGCTGGTCTGTAATTTCCTGGGTCTTCTATTTTCCGCTTCTGGAAAATTTGGGTTATATTTCCCTTTTTCCAGTCATCAGGAACTTCACCTGTCTGCCACGATTTTTCAAATATGTCCTTTTCTTGGATCTTGGATCCTTTTCGAAGGATCCAATGACTAGGACTTTTTTAGCACTAGCGGAACAGTAGCAGATCTCCCAAGCAAAATGGTGCTGAGGACCTGAAACATTCATCTAAGGAGAAAACCATTATTTAAAACTAGGTTTCTCCTGCTTCTGAAGATCCACAACCTCCCATAAGCAGATGTGCACCTTCCATTTTTTTTGCAGCTGAAAGTTTGACTCCTTAGAGACTACTCAATGATGGAAGGAAAGCATCCTAAGTAGCATAGGCAGACTTGCTTCAAAAGTGTATTTCTGATCCAAGTGAAAACATTACTGCACATATATCCAAATAAAGATGGCATTCCTTATTTCTTTGATGATTCCCTTTTCTAGCAGTCAAACTGAAGCATATCCACAACTTAAAACAGACTTTAAACATAAAGAAACGTATTCTAGAAAATCTTAAAACCTTCTCAAAATGATGTCAAAGATGTTAGAAAGTTAAAATATCTTTAATATGTTTAAATTAGCATTTCTTCTAATAACATCCTTGGGTGTGCACTGAGGTTACTCAGGGGCTTTATGTACCAGTCACTTCATCAATAATCAACTGAAGAACCTAACATACATTTTTTATAAAAGATTATAAATAAATATGAGAGACCTTTTCATTAAAGAAATCACTTGCAGATATGTTTTTAATACCCTCAGTTTTTCTAATTTAAATTCTATTATTACAGTATCATTAAAATTCCAAGCAGGCAGATTTGGTCTACATGAAATGGGACGTGGGACAAGCCTTTTGTGACACAATTAAGATTGTTCTTTTCAAGGGCAACGTCACAGAAGGTGAACACTGATTTCACTAATATCATAAAGAAGGATGAATGACTGGGAAGGAAGGATTGAAAAAAAAAACTACATAGCATAATTTTTTTCTGTGAAGTTCTGTTATATTTAACTTTCATTTTCTAAGTAGGTTATTACAGAGACAGCAATATGCAGAAAAAGATTTAAAGACTGCACGGAATGTCAAAGACTGCTTTGCAGCTATAATACAAAGAAAACACAGTCTTGAAGATCTTCGCAGATGTCAAATGAATTTTAAAGAACTGATCAAAGATATTCTGGCAATAGCATATGATGATAAAATACCCCCACCACCAGGTGTCACAGTGCATATGCTATTTCTGAATACATTTTAAAATGTCTCCACTTGCCCATATGAAAGCCAGAGCTCCACGCAAATTAAAAAGGAAAGATTACAACACTCTTTGTCTTAGTTCTGAAATACTCTTTCCAACAACTAGTTTTTATCAGATGGAAGAGCTAAAACTATCATAACATCATAGCTCAGACTGAAAGGTATTATAAAACAGAATAATTTAGTTGGTTTGGTTTTGATTTTTTTTAACAACAGCTGCTCTAAAGCAATTTAAATCATCCAGCTAACACCCTTTCAATGCTGTCTTACTTGGTTCAAATTATGGTCATGAAGCACTACGTACACTATATATTGGGTTTAGTTTACACAAAGTATAAACACATATTAGACACTCAGATTGTATTTCATACATTCTTGAAAGCCTACATACAATATATGTAATACATTACGTAATTCATGTATTTTTAAAAACCTATACAGTAGAGTTTCCTGTCACCCAATACTCTTTTCAACACTCCCAAGTCAGTATTACCATGGACATCCTTTCCAATACTTTGCGTAACCTAGCAGAATGAAAATTGGAAAGTTCATCAACCCTAAAGGAAATACTTCTGTATATTAAGACTGATGCACCCAGCACAAAATAAGTCATATGAAAAAATAAATAGAGCCTGTGTGATTGGATTTTATGGATTACTCGCAGCACTTCAGGAAACCTGAGTAGTCAAAAGTACTTGCACTGAAGCTCAAATCGACTACCAAATGATGATAAAAGTAGCATGATTCTAGAGGAAACACTAGTATTTCCACTAATTTTAGTTAATACTAAGACTAACTCAACAACTATAGAGAGACGTCCCACTTCATTTTCCCCAAAAAATAAAATAAAAAAACCAAACCAAACCAACCAACCAAAAAAGAAAAATAAACACCAAAAAATGTGACAGTAGAAAAGCCTGTCTTAAATGATGTCCTCCATCCCTTTGTAAGGAGATGATGACACAATGTAGTGGTATGGGTTCAAGTCCTGAAAAGACCCACCACACAGTCATACATGTCTGCATGGTTATCACTGAGGTATTCATATGATCTGTTCTTACATTTATATCTCAAAGGCCATAAGATCAAGTACAGTCATAGAGAAATGATCTGGAAAGTCATTCGGGACCATATTTCTTCCATAGTATAGGTACTGGAAAAATTCTCTGACAATAGATAGTTACACAAAACTGTGCATAAATTAAAACTTGACTTTATAAAACAAAAATGATAGCAAAACAAAAAAAAAATGTCAGGAATACTGAGACTCCTTGTCTTCCAAGTAAATAACAGAGAATGAAGAGATGATGTTTTCCAGATGATGTTTTCCTGTTTGACCTTAACAGAGAAAGACTAAGTTCTGATATCATTTAGTATGTAGTAACATACTGCGCTACAGTTTTACATTTGCTAAAATAGGCCTGCTTTTACAGTATGTACAAAGCCAGGAAACAGAAAAGTCCTTAAACATTTAAATCAAATAGGGTATTATGACAAAAATTTGCAAACAGGTACAAAAAGATATTTTCATTTTGATAGCCCTTTATTTTTAGCTTAAACAGTTTGTACCAAAATACAGCTATTCACACATCAAAAATAACATCCTACATTTTCTCATATGTTCCACAATGAATTTAAGCAATATTTTATGTTCAATAACATGCCAATTTGGTAATCACAAAGACATTTACCTAAAATGTGTATTTACAAAGCCCCATTCTTAAAATTTAACAATTAAATAATTTGGTAAGCATAGATAAGTGTAAAAACAAAAATCACAACAATTTTAAGAAAGGGAATATGATTTAAGTTTTCAGGATTATTAGGAGAAAAGGACTAGGACCTTGGAGTAGGGAACAAGCTCTGAAATATAAATTGTTATGCTTCCTGAAATTTTGTAAACACAGAAGGTGCTTTACCCATGCTTGAAACCAGTCATAAAAAAAATCAAGAACAAATGACTTACTCATAGTTAAAATGCAAAGATTTAAGTTGAAAAGAGTTTGCTTATGAATGAAACATCAATTAAGTAGATATTTACTGCAAAACCACTGGAGGAAGATAAAGAGACTCTTAAGCTTTCTAAACAGTGATACACTTTAATATTTTCATCCCTTTAATTTCCCTCCTGAAGGACTTTTTGCAATAGCTTACTGATTAAAAAGGGATTTTTATTTCAAATTTGCAATGATGCTGGAATGACAGTATCTTTCTCTGTGTAACGTATTTCTGATATATAAAATAGAGACAAAAGAGTTGTCATAAATTCCAAATTTCACGAGACCTTTACCGGGTAAAGAACACCATTTTATCAAAAAAAAAATCTTCATCACAACTTCATGGGCAACGAACTACTACTTTCAATTATTCAGAAACGAAATCCAGATGGAAAATCAAAACGAAAAGATGGAGGATATTTTGTTAGATGATGAATGCCATTCTTTCAAGATAGAAAAGAGTCACTGTAAGAATCGGGATGAAGCATTATTTTAAAGAAATGTGTTGCACAGAGGAAAGAAGGTTGAAAAAGTTCAGTCACAAAATGAGCAAGAATGAAATTATCTTATGAGAAGTTGCATAGGAACTTAAGTTAAAGAACAACATAAACATCAACACCCCCCCCT